>NC_133618.1:81617864-81917864 GCF_048593235.1 Sminthopsis crassicaudata | reverse complement strand
CTATTGTATACCAAAATACATCAGAATTACAAATCTATGAAGGTTCTGTGGGCAGCCAGTTGGTGCAGTGAATTGATCTTTAGGCCTGGAGTCAGGAATACTTGAATTCAAATCCACTCTCAGATACTTACTAGTTTAACCCTGGGTAAGCCTCGGTTTCCTCATCTCTGAAATGAATTGGAGAAGGAAGTAGCAAACTGCTTCAAGTATCTTTACCCCAAAACCTCAAAAGAGTCAACTAGGATGAACTAACACCAAAATAACACAAACCTCTTCTGTGGAGCGGGTGAAGGTTTTGGGAGTGTTTTGAAATTGTTAGGCATTATGAACTGCTTGGTTGTAGACAAATAAATTCTTAACAAGTTTCTGACTTTTCCCTTGGTGGAAACATAAATTCTCAAAGCTCTGAGGAATTTTAGGAATGAAAAATTAGATATATAAAGATATGTGCTAGTAAAAATGGTTCTTTTGAGTTTGTTCCCTTTACTCTGCATCAGTTAAATGAAGGTGATTGCCCAGTTTATAACAAAGATGATACATGCAGAATAAGAGACACATATTTTGAGTGGACAATGTGAGATTTGGTTTACTTGACTATGCTGATGTGATAGAAGCATTTTGTCTATCTTCTTTCTTCCTTCCTTCCTTCCTTCCTTCCTTCCTTCCTTCCTTCCTTCCTTCCTTCCTTCCTTCCTTCCTTCCTTCCTTCCTTCCCTCCCTCCTTCCTTCCATCTTTCTCTTTTTCCTTCTTCCCTTACTCTTCCCCCCTCTCTCTTTCACTGTCTCTCTCTTTCTTCTTTTATATTTGTTTCTTCAATAGGTGGAAAATGTGGGTGAGAAAAATAAATGTTTGCTGATTTTTTAAAAAATTAAAACAATAATAATTTAGAGGAATTAATTTAGACAATTCAAAGAGGAAAGATGATTATAGTTTATAGATGGAAAAAATCTTAAATGTAATTTTGTCAAATGTCCTTACTTTTAAAGATGAAGCAACAAACCAAATAAATTAAGTAGCTTACCCAAAGTCACACAGGAAACCAACAGTAGAAGCAAGGTTTGATGGCAAAATCCTCTGGCTGTAAATTTGATGCTCTTTACATGACAGCATGCAAATTTAGCTGACACCTTGGAAACACTGAAATATAGTTGTGATTTTAGAAAGTGTGTGTCATATTATATCCATGAATTTCACATTCTTCTCTTATTTCCGAAATATAAGTGCCCTTTTGAGAGGAAGAAGAGACTAATATTTGAAGGGATAGAATGTTTTGTTTCAATGCCAGAGAAAAAAAGAATAATAATATTGCTGTCATCCACCCTGGTACAGAATGAATCTTCCAGAGAACAGAATTTCTTGAGGCTAAGTGCTATCAAAGGTAATATGCCTGAGAAGAAAAACCCAAGCTTCCTCAGAGAATCACCATTTATCTCTCCTCATCTCCTTTCTCTAACAATTCCATAGAAACCTCTTCACTATGGAAACTTACTGCATCCTTGGCTTACTTCTCACATTGGAAGCAGTCTCTACCCCTCAACTTTTCCTTCTGATTGGTCATATCCTCTCATAACCTCCATTTTAGGGATGAGGGCCAGTCCAACCATGTCTTTATTCCCCTATAGGTTGTACTCAATCACTTCCACAGGATTTTCTCTGCCACATTTTCAACACTCTTTCATCCTGGGAATTCATTCTGTCCCAGATTACTTCAATTTCATTTTATGTATTGTCCTCCCTCATTAGAATGAAAGTTCTCTTTAGGTAAGAAGTCTTTCTTTCTGCTTCTATTCCTAGTTCTTACCACAAGACAGGACATGTTGCAAGTGCTTAATTACTTGACTTGGTTCATAATCCTAAAAAAAGTACAAATTATTTCACAGCCCAAAATTCACTCTGTTATATTTAAATTCTATCATTACTTTATGCACATTTCTATCACATATCTATGCTTGGATGGCTAACTAAAATTGATTTCTCTTATAGAAACCAATTACCTTGTTGGATTTGGACACAACTAACTTCATAGAAGAAATCTTGATAAGGCACATACTGGAAAGAAACTGTAATATTTGTAATTGTTAGATCTATTTAGCAGGAAACTTGTGTAGAAGAAGACCTAAACAGGGTTGAGGTGTCTGATAGAGACAAAAGAGGGAAGGAAAAGGGAGAAATAGAAAAGAAAAGACTAAAGACAGAGAGAAGTGTGCTAAAGAACAAATTTATATACTTCACTTTTTCCTCCTAAGGCTAGTGTTACATGCCACATTTTTGTCCATTTTGTATGTGTTTAATTTTGACTAATTCAGATACATAACTGGCAAGAGATTTGTGAGAATGGCATTCCCCTTTCGAACCTAGCATCTTTAAGCAATGTGCATGGTTCAAGTGAATAAAAAAATCATGGGCAAAAATAAATGTTAAACATATATGATCTTTGACTTAGAGTGTGGACATATTTTTGAAGTTACCTTGTCCAGGTACTTCAAAGAGATAAGAAAAGGAAATTTAAATGAAGCTAATGACTCATATACAAAGTCAAAAAGGCATTAAGTAGTAGAAATGGAATTTGAGTACAAGTTTATTGATTCTAAATCCAGTGCTTTTGCTAAAAAAAGAATAATCATAAATTCGAACATAGCATAGTTTGTGTGATGGTCCTGGTGAAATACACAACTACAAATAACTGATTTGGGGTATTTTATGTAATTAACAAAATAATGGGGACCTGTTAATTTTACCACCCTGGCCCAGCCCCAGCCTGATAAACTAATATTATGAATAAAATAATATATTACCTATTTTATAAATTGCCTGCTTAAATTGGGATGCATCAACAGACCACTTTTGTTATATACACAAAGAGAAACCTTTCTTTATTCTGGTCTTAGCAATTAAGAAGATTTAATTTTTTCACATCTATTATTTGCTATTTTATTTACAATCTTAAAAATGAAAATTAACCATACTTTTTAGCTCATGTTTATGACAGAGGCATATTTTCAAGTTTTTAAAAAGGTATATTTTGATTTTTTCCATAACAAAGATAGGGACTTGTTTTTAATTCAAAAAGAAATAGGTGAATAGGACCATTTAGAAATCAAATGGCTGGGTTTATATATAAATATTTTTAGATTTTAAAAGACATAAAATAAAATGATTTTTGTTGGAGGGACAGATGTCAGTAAGCTGGAGTCTCAGCTGGATCCTTAACAAATAAATGAGTCCAGAGATGCAATAAGCATCCATAGCAAGTGCCAAATGTTCTTGGATGTGGGCTAATGTGGATAATGCCATTTATCCTTGGTTATTTCTAGTCTACTTCCTTTTCTGGCAGGACTTTTCCCTTTATGCAGAATAACTCAATGTAAGGTATGATATAAAATAAATACAATGGAAGTCTAGAGGGAAATAAAAGAGTTTGGATATACCTCCAAGCTATTCAATTGTAACATATTTAATAAATGAATGAAAAATTATTAACCTCATACTATTCTCTAAGCATTTTAATAATTACTAGATATTTACTAGAGATACAATCAGAAAAAAAAAGCAATATAGCTCTTAAAGAGTTTACATTCTAACAAAAGTAGAAGGAGAAAGGAGTGGTGGTCATCAAAAGGTGTTTTTGGTCATAGAAGTCACAAGGTGTTATAAAAACAAAGAAATAACCAACAAAACACTTTTTAAGTAGTTACTATATGCAGATACTATCACAGAACCCTGATGAATTCTCTACAATAATGAATGCTAAAGCTGATTTAAGATTATAGAGCTAAGAAGAAAATGTGGATTGGTAGATGAGGAGGGAACAACTAGGGGACAACAATGTGTCCATAACAAATATAGTTATCCCTTCCACATTGCCATAACAATGAGAGTTGTAGAGCCTTCCCCCACCCCAATCTAGAAAATCCACATAAAATTATTTGGTCCTCCCATTGTACTAGAGAAGAATTCTGATTTTTTCTCTTTTCCCTTTTTTGGGTAATTTTTGTACCTTATTGTAGAAATTTTGGTTAAGTATTTGGATAGAAGCTCTGTAGAGTCTGCTAATCTTTGAGTATTGTCTGCAACTTCAAAAATCTCCCAAATTCCCACTTACTTTCTTGTGCTGACCCATGATATATCAAAACCATCATGGAGAAAGTTGAATATGTAAATTACAGGATAACTATATTTTTCAGTGTCAAGAATTTTTAAAAATGGAAGTAATTAACAATAAAAGAATATATCATAGAAGCGTAGGAAGATCTTTCTTTGTGAAGAAGTCCGGGTTTAATTTTATATCTATCATTTTTATTTTCTCAGGTTTCTTCACTTCTTTTCTACTTCATCTTAACCTCATGTTAAGCCTCTACTAATCTCAGTCCTGTCTGCATTGGTGAAGGATGGAAAAAACAAAATTGAGATTTTTATACTCACAGTGATCTTTCAAAAATAAGGCTAATTTCTAAAAGTCAGTTCCTACAGATATAGTTAATTTAGTTATTGTGAAAGGCCTTCTCCATTTCTCTGCTTTTTTTTCAGGTGCAAATTTGGCTCTTCTGACTATTAAATTGTAAGGAAATTCTGGGAAGATTCCAGGAAAAAAAAAGTTCACATGGCTCCAATTTATTTTGAATTCAATAACAAGAGGGAAAAAAGAATAAATAACTTTTAGAAATATGAGTAAGGAAATGCTGAGTCAAAAACAATTAAGGGTTGATAAATGCTTCTTTCAAAAAAGTAAAAATGATGTAAGAAAATTATGTGTCAAAATATTTGGCTCTGTAGTAATGAGGAGCAGAACTAGTTTTGGGCTTTTTGTTCCAAATGACCAATTTGACATATTCTATGGAATCTGGTGGAAATTTTAATGCCACATAATGTCATGTTCTATAAAACCCATCCAATACCTTCTTGGCACACACTTATGGAAAATACTGTACCCTCCTATTGTCAGCTCAACTATACTTCAAAGAGGAATTGCCTCTACTGTTATAAATAAATTTAAGATCTTCACAAAATTGCCCTCTCAATCACAACTCTATTTCCATGGATGCTACTCTTTCTGAAGATCAGAGGCTGGATTTATTTGGGCCTGAATCTCATCAGATTATTGTGTTGAATGTTGCCTTTTGTTGAGAGAAAAGTATGTTTATTTCTAGAAAGTTCCTATACAAGAAAGGGCAGATCCATCCTGCTGATAAGCATTCACATATAAGCTCATTGAGGCAGCGATATTTAACTTTTATTTATGCAAGCAATTGTGCTGGTATAGTGGCGATTGTAATCATTTAAAAATGTGGTGATTGATCAGCATCTGGGAAGATATGTAACAGAACTGAAAAAAGCCCAAATTACCAAGCCATGACTGATATGAAAGCTAGAAGAAAAACTAAGTCAGAAGGGGTGATCCAGTATTGTTGTCCATAGCTGTTTGGAGAAATTAAATATAAAGAAGCAAGTATCCAGCTTGACAAAGTATTCCCTCAATTTGTTGCACTTATTCTCTGAACTTCTGAAATGTCCACTGTCCATAGCATTATTAGCCTCTATTTACTTCCTATCCTCCTTAACCCTACATCTCCAAATTTTCATTCCATATCTAATCTGTTACTTGTCCTCTGGAGTTTCCATTACATTATTAAGCTTTCTTTTTAAAATAATTTGCTCTTGTCTTTTTTTCCTGGCAGTTACTCTGTCTTAGTTCCCTTAAGATTATATCCTTAATCATTGTTTGTTATCCATTTTCAAAACTCCCTGACACTGCTGATTCAGTCATTTTTCAGTAATGTCCAATTCTTCTTGATCCTCTTTGGCGTTTTCATGACAAAGTTACTGGAGTACTTTGCTATTTCCTTTTCCAGCTCATTTTACAGATGAGGAAACTGAGGCTCAGGATCACAGAGCCAGCAAGTGTCTAAGGCCAGATTTAAACTCAAGAAAATGAATCTTTTTGACATTAGTCCTGGGACTCTAACTGCTGTACTACCCAGAAGTGTTCCTGGTACAGACATTGAAACACTCCTTGCTGCTACTTTTAAACTCCCACACCCCACCCATCTCAAATATTATTCCCATTACTCAGTGATGCAATCTCTATTGAAATTCATATATCCAAAATTATTATCAAATCCAAATGAAGAACATAGTCCCTTTTTTCCCCAGTAAGTTTACTGACCAGTTTATAATCTCTTTCCCCATGCTAAATTTTCCTCTCATACTAGGAAATTCAGCATATCTATTGGTGTTCTTTCAAATAGCCTAAATTTCTACTTTCTCCACCTACTTCACTCTCATATCTTATTTTTCCACCCCATCTCAATTATGCTGTTAATCTTGTCATCATCTTAAAGTGTTGCTCCAGGATGAAGACATTTCTGCATTTCTTTTTATAATCATATTCTTTCATATGTGCATTTATCTTTATGCCTTATCCTTCCTAGACCTAGTCTTCTATTCATTGTGACCCTTAATCTGTTAATTCCAAAATATTTTCTCAGACCATTACACTTGCCTTGGACATATTCTCTTCTCTTCTCAATTTTGAGCAACTAGTGAGCTAGTTGAACTCTTACACTATCTTCTCTACCCTCTAATTCCTTATTCTTTTGTCAGTTTTTCTGTTTCTCATAACATGTTGCAAAAATTAAAGCCTGTATCACTTCCACTATTAGACTATTTTAATCTTAACTCATTTGCATCAGAAGATATTCAAAAGACCCCAAATAATACTGTGTTCACCAAAAAGCTATGTTACATAGCCTCACCTAAACCCTCTTTTCTACAAGGCAATCCTTCTACTTCTTCCATAAAGTGCTAGCAGAAGAATTCTTCTCAAGACAACCATCTTTTCTTCCTTTTTCTTTTTATACTCTTCCACCTCTTAAATCCTTCAAAAAGAAATATGATATTAATTAGACATGTGAAAGTAATTTAAAACATTTCCATATTAACAATGTTATAAAACACACAAGAAATATAAAGAAAGTGAAAAATGTATGCTTAAATATGTGTTCAGAGGTGAATATCATCTTTTTCCTCATAGGTCCATGGCAATTGGCTTGGATCATTGTCTTGATCAAAGTAGCTAAATATTGCATAGCTTATCATTCTTACATTTACTCTTAAAGTGGGCAGGTTATTAGTTCTTCTCCCTTCACTTTACATGAGTTCACATAGATTCTCTCATGTTTTTCTGAAATATTGTTTTGATTGCGCAATGGTATTCTATCACAATTATATAGCATAACTGGTTCCCCCATTCCCCGCTGATGGATCCCTTCAATTTTTTGCTCTTTGTCACCAAAGAAACAATAACTATAAAGAGTTATTATATGGAGAGGTCTTTGCCCCTTTTATTTAATGGGTTTGGGATACAGACTTATTAGTGGAATTACTAGATCAAAGAATGGGCATAGTTTTATAGCCCTTTAGGTATAGTTCTGAATTATTCTTCAGAAAGATTGGTCTGGTTTGCAACTCCAATAATGTACCAATTAGTGTAGCTATACTTCTATCTTCTCTCCAATATTTTTCCATTATCCATTTTTCTTAGCCAATATAAAAGGTTTGAGGTCATACCTCAGATTTGTTTGAATTTTCCTTTCTTTAATTAATAGTGATATAAAAATATTTCTGACTACTAATGATTATGACTATTAAAAGTTTTAATTTCTTCTCTGAAAACAACTTTCTATTCACAGTCTTTAACCTTTTATCAGTTAGTGAATGATTCTTTGCCTTCATTCATTTTATATGTGAGAAATGAGATCTTTATTAGATAAACATAAATTTATCACTATTTTCTTTCATTTTAATTTTGGTTGCATTGCTTTTACTTGTGAAAAATTTTAAATGTCATGTAATCAAGATTACCCACTGTGTTTTACATGACCTCTCATTTTCTCATCAACTCTTTCTTTTTTATAGATCTGTTAGGTATCTTTAATTTTTTTTATGCAATTTCCTCTCATTAACCTCTGAAATTATCATTTATTTATTTTGATCTTATTTTATATACACTGTAACATGTTAGTCTTTGCCTGTTTTCTTCCAAACTGCTTTCCAGTTTTCCCAGAAACTTTTGTCACCATGATGAGTTCTTGCCTTAACAATTTGGATCTTTAGGTTTATCAAGCACTAGATTATCATGTGTATTTTGTGTCTAATATATTCCATTGATTCATCACTCTATTTTGTAGCCAATAGTAGATTGTCTTTTTTATAATTACTACTTTGTAATATATTTTAAAAAGTAGTACTACTAGGCTTCCTTCCTTCAAATATCTATTGTAATCTCTTAGACTTCACCATCTTTCTTTCTGAACCATTAGGATTTCCAATCATTTCTGTCTGTCCTATATCTGAATTTTCTCTTATTTTTCCCAATAAGTGTCAGTTTCTTGATATCCAGCATTATGCAGTCTTTTCTATTTGTATGCTCACATAGAGCACAGGGATTCACATAAAGCAATGCCTTTATAAATTTTTTTTTCATTCATTTTTCTTATTGCACTAGGGGAGTGTTACTTTTCTGAGATTATTCTTCTGGCACTATATGATATAGAAAAAGATTAAGAAGAGACTGCAGATACTGAAAACAGTTCAAAAGCTATTATAATAATTTCAAAGTAATGTAGGAGCTTTAGAGGGCATGATTGTAGCAAAGTAAAATGAAAAGGCAATGAGAGAACTTTTTTTCAGAAACAACTGACAGAGCTTGATGACTAAGTAGATGTAGGGTAATCAAAGATATCTCTTTGAATGAGTCAAATAGAGTTGATATAATAAGACGGAAGAAATAACCATACCATGAATAGCTAGAGGAATGTCAGGAAATGACTTGATTTTAGAGAAACTGGGAGCAGTTTAATTGAATTTACTACAATTCAAGAAATATTTATTATGTATTGTCAACCCTGACCATACAACCAAAGAGCCATAGCAACTCTGCAATACTGTTAAATCTTAAAAAACAAAACAAAACAAAACAAACAAATAGAGAGTACCCACAGGTCATGAAAAGCACAATTAATTTTAAAATAAAACAAACAAAATTTAAAACTAAAGGATTAACAGTGCTTTATAAGCAAAATATTTTTCTTTATTTCCTTGAAGGAAGAGAATTAGACATATCTGTGCCAGAAGCCCCTCCAATAGGAGACCCTTCTTTGTGTAGACAAATCCCAATACTTATACCGATAGCTACTTAATAGGGTGTATTCCTGAAGCATATCAATGGAGGAGTAAAGGCAATAATAAGACTATTTCAATAACATCAGGACTTTATGGCTAGAACATGGGCATAAGTGCTTGTCCAAGCTCAGAGATTATCTGATGCTGATGTGTATGCATCCTGGGATTTTGCTGTGGTTGAGTTCATTCTGAACATAAACACACACAAAAAAATTGATGTTATGCTAAGGTTAAGCACAGCTTGTTTGCTGAGGTTTAGCTCTGGAGAACAAGGTATCTCTTAATAGTAAAAAGAGAGTGGTGGTTTTGGCATGGGAATCCTGAGAGTATAGAGCACTGTGTGAGCATTGGGAGATATATACAAAATTAAAAGGTAAGAAATATTTTTCTCTTCTGGAACTTAAAATATAGTAGGGGAAAATGCTAAGAATAGAAATGACTATAATACAAAATTAGCTAGGATAAAATGCAAGATAAATACATTTTTAAAGTTCCTATGTGAGATCTGAGATGAAGAAAGATTATCACTCTGATTCAGTGAAAGAGGGGTGGCTGCACTGACATTAATTAAATGTATTAGAATATACATTTAGAGAGGGTTCTTCAAGATATTACTGCATAGGGATTAAGATATTCCCAACTCACCAAAAAATAGCAATATGATTTATGCATCCGAGTTAGCAAGTGATATAGTCTTTCCGGAGCTGAATAGCAAGGAATCATGAAATTATGGAGGGTTTAGAATACAAAATTAAGTGAAAAGCATTATTTAGTTGCAAGGGAGTGTCATTGAAGCCACATTGATTAATATGATTTCAGATGTTCATAAGGAAAATGTATGTAAGAACTGTGGGAGGGACAGCTAGATGACACTGTGGATAGAACATTAGCCATGGAATCAGGAGGACTTCAGTTCAAACCCACTGTCAGACACTTAACACTTTCTAGCTGTATAACTCTGGGCAAGTCCCTTAACCCCAATTGACTCAACCAAAAGAAAAGAACTGTGTTAAAGAAGGCAGAGGAAGAACAGGAAATAATTGAGATAATGTGATGTGGTGATAAGTGGAGAGGCAATAAAACCTATCTATGTTTATATTGTACCAGATATTTGTTTTTCTACAGATTTATTTCCCTAATGATCAATAAAGTCTTCCTGGAAGATTGCTATATTAAAAAGAAAAAAAGAAAAAAAAAAAGAAAAAAACTTATGTGGTGGGAGACATGTTAACTTTGGCAAAAAATCTTAATTTTGCTGTTTACTTGCTATATGACCAAAGGTAAAAATGTGAAACATCCCATTGAAAGAATAGCTAACTGGGAAAATAGATTCAGCAGAGACAACTTAAAAGTTACTCATCTACATGAAAACCATGACCAAAAACAGTCTGGATAGAAATTTTCAAGAGATTGTGAAGGAAAACTGTTCTGACATACTGGAACCAGAAGGTGAAATTGTCACTGAAAGAATCCATCAATCATTTCCAAAAAGAGATCCCACAAGGGAAAGCTCAAGAAACATTGCTGCAAAACTCCACAACAAAAATAAATAAATGAACTGCAGGCTGGCAGGAAAAAATATTCAAAGATCAAGGAGTCACAGTTAGAATTACCCCATATCCTGGCAGCTTCTACAAAGACTTAGAATTACAACCAGAAAGCTACTACTCAGAAATACTGAGAATCATTGTTCAGGGGAGGAGATAGATCTTCAATGAAATAAGAGGCTTTAATAATTTCTATTAAAAAGATCAAAACTAAGCAGAAAATCTTATCTTCAAACATAACTCAAGAAAAATATAAAAAGGCAAATAAGAAAAGAAAAAAAAAACATTATTTAAAAGTTAAACTGTTTACATTCCTAGATGAGAAAATGATACTTATAACTCCTGAGAATTGTATCTTGCATTAAGGCAGTTAGAAGAGGCAGATATAGAAGGTGTAAATATAAATTGACTCATATGATTATATTAAAGGAAAAGACATTAGGGGCTGGGAAAAGAATTATACTTGGAGAAAAAGAAAGGAGAGGTAAAATGAGATAAATTAGATCACATAAAGAGACCGAAAAGACCTATTATGATACAAAAAAGAAGGTAAAGAATGAGCATTGTCTGAAGTTTGTTCTCATAAGTTTTGACTCAAAGAGAGAATAACATTTACTCAGTTGGGTTTAGAAATTTATCTTACTCTAAGGAAGTAGGAAGAGAAAAGGGAAAGAAAACAGAAGAGCTGGATAGAATTGAGGGCAGAGACAATAGGAGAAGGGGATAAGAGAGGAGAGTGATAGAAAGGAGAGCAGGTAGAGAGTGGGGTGTGTCAAAACAGACACATTTGGGGTGGAAAAAGAGAACAAAAGTATATACAGAAAAGAACAGGATGGAAGGAAACAAACATCTGGAAATCATAATTGTACATGTGAATGAGATTGATTTTCCCATAAAACAGAAGGGAATTAAGTGGAATGAAAATCAGAATGCTATAATATGCTGTCTACCAAGAAACATATTTAAATAAAACATGCATACAGAATAAGGGTAAAAGGCTGGAGTAGAATTTTAAGTTTTAGCCAAAGCAAAAAAAAAAAAAAAAAAAGTAGAGATAGTAATTCTGATCTCAGACAAAGTAAAAGTAAAAACATTCATTTAATGAAAGGAGATAAGGAAGGAAAGTACATTTTGTTAAAAAGCTATCATCAAAAGTGAAGTGGTATGGATACTAAGTGCAAATGGTACATTTCCAAATTTTTAGAGCAGTTAAGCCAGTTACAGGAAGAAATAGAGAGTAAAACCATACAAGTAGGAGACCTCTCCTCTCAAAATTAGATCAATCTAACCACAAAGTGAACAAGAAACTAGGAAGATTAATAGAATCTTAGAAAACATAGGTATGACAGACCTCTAAAGAAAAGCGAATGGGGATAGAAAGGAATACACCATTTTCTCAGCAGTACTTGACACCTACTGTAAAACTGACCATGTGTTAGGGCATAAAAACTTCACAACCAAATGCAGAAAGGTAGAAATGATAAATGCTTCCTCTTCACATCACAAAACAAGAAAAATTATATTCAATAAAGGACTAGGGAAAGAGATAAAAAACAATTGGGAATTAAACAATCTATTCGTAAAGAATGAATGGGTCAAACAATAAATCATAGAAACAATCAATAATTTTATCCAATAAAATATCAATAATGATACAACATATCAAAACCTATGGGATACAGTCTCAGGGAAAATTTTATATCTCTATAAAGTTACATGAATAAAATAGAGAAAGAGAAGATCAATGAAGAAAGGAAAAGAATGGGTCCTGCCAAATTCCTTTTACGACACAAATGTAGTGGTTATACCTAAATCAGGAAAAACCAAAATAGAGAAAGAAAATTACAGGTTAATATCGCTAATGAATATTGATTATAATATTTTATTTAAATATAAGCAAATAGATTACAATAACTTATCAGCAAGTTAATATGCTATGACCAAGGAGGAATTATATCACGAATGCAGAACTAATTCAATATCAAGAAAACTATTGGCACGATTGATCATATCAATAACGAATTGACAAAATCATATGATAATCTCAACAGATGCAGAAAAAAAAGTTTTGACAAAATACAGTGCCCATTTCTATTAAAATCATTGAAGAGCATAGGAATGAATGGAGTTTTCTTAAAACAATAAGCAGCATTTATCTAAACCATTAGCAAACATTATTTTTAATGGAGAGAAACCAGACACATTCCCAATAAAATTAAAGGTGAAACAAGAATGCCCATTATCACCACTATTATTCAGCATTATACTTGAAATCTTGGCTTCACCAATAAGAAAATTAAAAAAAATGAAAGTAATTAGAGTAGAAAATGAGATAAAACTGTCACTCTTTGCAAATGATATGATGAAATACATAGAAAATACTAATCTACTAGAAACAATTCACAACTTTAGCAAAGTTGTTAGGTATAAAATGAACCCACCCAAATCATCAGCATTTCCATAAGTTGCTTACAAAAAAACAGCAAAATATAGAGAAATTCCTTTTAAAATAGTCCTAAACAAAATAAAATATTTGAATGTCTACCTTCTAAGACAAACTAGAAATTATATGAACACAGATACAAAGCACTTTTCACACAAAGTCATAAATAAACAATTGGAAAAATATAAATTGCTTCTGGGTAGTCGGAACTAATATAGTAAATGACAACTCTACCTAAATTAATCTGTATGTTCAGTGTCACATTAATCAAATTGTTAAAAATTTAATTTATAGATCTAGAAAATATAATAACAAAGTTCATCTGGAAAAACAAAAGGTCAAGGATATCATGAGAATCAGTGAAAAAAGTACAAAAGATGATGGCTTAGAAGTATCAGACCTAAAACTCTATTGCAAAGCAGCAGTCATCAAATGCATATGGTACTGACTAAGAAATTGAGTGGTAGATCTTTGGGATAGGTTAGGTATACATGACTGAATAATCTGTGACAGATAGATGACTGCTATAAATAGCTAAAATATAAAATATAAAAAATCTGCTTTTGGGATAAGAACTCCCTTGCAGAAAAATTGCTAGGAAAACTGAAAAAATATGTCAGAAACTCAGCTTAGACCCACCTCTTCCACCACATAACAAAATGTGGTTAAAATTTGTATGTGATTTATGTGTAAAGAGTGATACCATAATCAATATAGGAAAACTAGGGAGAGTCTACCTTTCAGACCTATGGAGAAGGTAGAAATTTGGGACCATAGAAGAATTAGAGAGCATTGTGAAATACAAAATTGACAACTTTGATTAACAATGTATATAAAAAGATTTTGCACAAATAAAACCAATGCAGTCAACATTATAAGAGAAGCAAAATCTTGGGGTTTTAAGGGGGGGGGCAGTTAACTGCCAGTGCTTCTGATAGCTTCATTTCTAAAACAGATAAAGAATTGATTTAAATTTGTCATTACCCACATACTAAGATAAGATCAAAATGGGTCCAAGATTTAGGCATAAAGAACGAAATCATAAATAAATTGGAGGAACATGGGATAGTTTACCTCTCGGACTTGTGGAGGAGGAAGGAGTTTTGTGTCCAAGGGAGAACTAGAGACCATTATTGATCACAAAATAGAAAATTTTGATTACACCAAATTAAAAAGTTTCTGCAAAAACAAAACTAATGCAAACAAGATTAGAAGGGAAGTAACAAATTGGGAAAACATTTTTACAGTTAAAGGTTCTGATAAAGGCCTCATCTCCAAAATATACAGAGAATTGACTTTAATTTATAAGAAATCAAGTCATTCTCCAATTGATAAATGGTCAAAGGATATGAACAGACAATTTTCAGATGATGAAATTAAAACTATTTCCACTCATATGAAAGAGTGATCAGAGAAATGCAAATTAAGACAACTCTAAGATATCATTACACACCTGTCAGATTGGTAAAAATGACAGGAACAAATAACGATGAATGTTGGAGGGCCTGTGGGAAAACTGGGACACTGATGCATTGTTGGAGTTGTGAAAGAATCCAACCATTCTGGAGAGCAATCTGGAATTATGCCCAAAAAGTTATCAAAATATGCATACCCTTTGACCCAGCAGTACTACTCCTGGGCTTATATCCCAAGGAAATACTAAAGAAGGGAAAGGGACTTGTATGTGCCAAAATGTTTGTGGCAGCCCTTTTCATAGTGGCTAGAAACTGGAAAAATGAATGGATTTCCATCAATTGGAGAATGGTTGGGTAAATTATGGTATATGAATGTTATGGAATATTATTGTTCTGTAAGAAATTACCATCAGGAGGAATACAAAGAGGCTTGAAGAGACATCAACTGATTCTGAGTGAAACGAGCAGAACTAGGGGATCATTATACACTTCAACAATGATACTGTATGAGGATGTATTCTGATGGAAATGGATATCTTCAACATAGAGAAGAGCTAATCCAATTCCAATTGATCAATGAGGAACAGAATCAGCTACATCCACAAAAAGGAAACTGGGAAATGAGTGTAAACTGTGAGCATTGCTTTTTGTTTTTTGTTTTGTTTCTCTTCCCAGATTATTTTTACCTTCCGAATACAATCCTTCCTTTGCAACAACAACAAAATTCGGTTCTGCACATATATATTGTACCTAGGATATACTATAAGATATTTAATATGTATGGGAATGCCTGATATCTAGGGAAGGGGGTGGAGGGAAGGAGGGGAAAAACTTGGAACAGAAGGGAGTACAAGGGAAAATGTTGTAAAAAAAAAAATTACCTATGCATATGTACTGTCAAAGAAAATGTTATAATTATAAAAATTAATTTAAAAAAAGAAAAATAAATAAATTTGTCATTCCCCAATTGAGAAATTGCCAGAGATATGAACAATGTTCAGATGAAGAAAGTCATCTATAGTCATATGAAAAAATGCACTAAATCACTCTTCATTAGAGACATGCAAATTAAAACGACTCTAAGAGATGTCACATCTCTTAGATTGTCTATGATGATAGGAAAAGACAATGATAAATGTTGGAAGGGATGTGGGAAAACTGGGACACTAATGCATTGCTTGGGAGTTGTAAAATGATCTAACTGTTCTGGACAGCAATTTGGAACTATGCCCAAAGTTCAATAAAACTGCATACTCTTTGATCCAGCAGTGCCACTACTGGTCTATAAACCAAAGAAATAAAAAAGGGAAAAGGACCTACATGTGTAAAAATGTTTGTGGTAGCCCTTTTTGTATTGGTAAAGAATTGGAATATGAGTGGATACTGGTCAGTTGTGGAATGACTGAATGACTTATGGTACAAGAAAGGAATAACATATTATTGTTCTATTTAAAAAAATGATGAAAATGCTCATTTTAGAAAGGCTTGTAAAGATTTGCTGAGCAAAACAAGTGGAACTAGGAAAACATTTTACAAAACAACAGCAAGATTTTGTGATGATCAGCTATGAGGAATGAGCTTCTATGTGACCCACAGCAATCCTTCTGGGTATTTTTATTTGAATTTGACACTCGATATTAAAGAACTACTTGGGAAGTGAGATTTCTTAAATAGTATTTTATTTTTTTCAATTAAATGTAATGATAATTTTCAACATTCATTTTTAAATATTTTATTTTTCCAAATACATGCAAAGATAGTTTTCTATATTCACCTTTATAAAACCTTATGTTCCATTTTTTTTCTCTCTCCTCCTTCACTCCTCTTCCCCTAGACAGGAAAATTTTGGTGTCTCTGAATGATAACTTAGACCTATTGAAGAACTTAGCTTAAAAAAGCCATGATCTCTCATTTCACCTAGATCTATCCCCAGTGGAACAAACTATATTTTGCCATTGGAGCCAGATGGCTGTGGAGAGTAAAATGAGGCAGGTGTTCTTGCACAACCCTTTTTCAACTAAATCCAATTTACTTGCATGTCATGAGATCACCTCCCTGATGTCATGGTCCTCTTTGAGAATAAAGGAGAAATAGCAATCAGTGATTCAAGGCAATTTCAATTAAGCTTTTCATAGAAAATATTAATCAAATACAGAGAGAACTATGGAGACTGAATGTAATTCAACAAATGTTCATTTTTTCTTATGTCTTTACTCTCATGGTTTTTCCCTTTTGTTCTGATTTTTTGTCTCCCAACATGCTTCATAAAAAATACATAAAAACGAATGCATATGTATAATAAAAATATTTCTATATGTAATTGGATAAAATAAAAAAAATTTTAAAATGGAACGAGACTACAGAAATGGGGGGTATTGTATAATCCTTCAAGTAAGAGATAGCATTTGTTTTGGATATTCTGAAATTGTTAGGTAAGGAAAGAGCATATCAGTCTTGTAAAAAGGTTCAGATACTAAAGATGAAATATTCTTTTTTTGGGAAAGAGCAAGCAACAGAATCTGACTGTATTATAAAGTATAGTGGAGATAGAGAGAGATCTAATGTGAAATTAGACTAGAAAGATAGGTTGGAGATATATTGTATTGGGATTTCATTATCTCATAATAGTTTCTATTTTATCTTACACCAGGGTTCTTCATTTGGTGTCCATGTGTTTGTTTTATTTTGTGTTTTCCTTTTAATACTTGGAAAACTATTTCATATATATTCTAATACATTGAAGATCTAGTCTATCTTTTGTGATTTATTTTATGTATCTAGTAACATTATTCTGGGAAATGGTTCATGGATTTTACTAAGTTTACAAAATCAGACATGGCACAAAAATAAAGAAATAATCAACTAATTAGACATATAATTAAATAAATGAATAAATAAATAAATAAGGGAGGAAACAAAAGAAGGAACAATGACAGTAAAAGGAAACAAAGAAACAGAAAGAAAGAAAAAGAAAAGAAGGAAGAAAGGAAATGAGGAAGAACGGGAAGGAAGGAAGGGAAGGAAAGGAAGGAAGGAGGGAACATGACATAGACATGGTACTGATATTTAAACCAGGTTGGATGAAAACAGAGAAAGAAAAAAATATAAGAAGGAACAAAATAAGGAAGGAAATCCAGATTCATACTTTAATTAATTCATATTTTAATTTGAATAAATTCTTTCAGGCACAGTTTTCTGTGCTTGAAAGTATTCATTAAAATTAAAGTATTAATTTTAAAGTTTTTCTGCTCTATTTTAGTTAGGATAATATTCAGAATACTCTTGAAGTTATATAGTAAGTACAAATAATTAAACTGATATGCATAATCTGTCACTAATTAATCTCTAAAATATTATCTTTTAAAATGAAGTCAGTAATTTATCAGTATAATGCAAAAAATGCAAATGTCCATCAGAATTAAAGTTGTATGCCCCTAAATAGATATTGACTTATGATGACTAAATCAGACCCTGACAAAGTGATGACAATTACATTTTGTAAGAAGAAGATTTAAATTTTACTTGGGAATATTTATGGAAAACTTGACTTTTTCTTTTACATGGGGATGAGGGCTATGGAGAAAGATCTTAGGATATGGAAGTGAAGTGTCTCATCTTAGAAAGTCTAAAAAGAGAAGGGTTATAAGCCTTTGAACTTTAATTATAAAACTCCATGAAAATATCATTTTACAAGATATCTAGGTTTCCTAAAACTTTCAGGAATAAGGAGAGGCATAACAATTGACAACAGTTAAGATTAAGAGTCTGACTATATTTCTTGTATCTTTCCCTAGTAAAGGGACAAAATAGAAAAGAGTAGCCTTAGATCAAATAAATGTAGTTTGGGACACAGTATGACTTTCCCATAGTACTGAGTATATCACTCTGGCAGATAGAAGAATTAAGAAGTTGAAGAGAATGTTAAATTTCATTGTACTCTGTCAACTTTACAATATATTTTGAAAAGAGATGCTATTTTAATACTTTGGATTATAACTCTCATCCCAAACAATCTTAAAAACAACGAAAAACCTGAAATATAAATTTGAATTAACTTGTGGCTATTCCAGCTATCTAATGAGACATATTTTAAAATTCCCTTAGTATTATTTAAATCATTCAAAGCCATTATTGGCATCCAAAGAAGTTTCCTCTACAGTCTGCTTTTTTTCAGATGTTATATCTCATCTCATTAAAAACACTTCAGTTATGATCTCTTACGCTTGGACATACAAAAATACAAATAATTTCAGTACAACATCCTGTTTTTTGGAGATAGAAAAGAGAATATAGTTGACATAGGAAAGAATAACTAATCAGTTTGCTCAGGAAAACTAGGACTTAATTTTTGGTGGTATAAGCAGTGATTACTTTGTAGGAGAGACTGATAAACTCCTTTGATGTTTGTTTGTTTTTGTTCTACAATGAAATTATGTAATTATTGCATATTTATGACTGTGATTTTGGAGAATTTGTAGGATGTAGATAGTTATTTCCTTAAGTTGTATGAAATTACTAAAGAATGAGTCATCAATGTCTATACCTAGGAAACTGCATAGCAACTGTCTGGGTAAGGAAAGGTGTGAATTGTTAATTGGGCTCAGGAGATACCTACAATCCCATATCCAATGAGTGCTAATATTCTCCTTATTTTCTCTCCCACTCCACTACCAAGATAAAAATGAAATAATATTTGAGTCTAAGCCAAAGATCTAAGTAGTCACTGCAGTTTACTGAATAGGAAGGTGGCAGACAGATAATTTTTTTTAAGGATAATCATTTTGGCAACTCTGTGGAGGATAGAATAGAAAGGGGGAGACATGAAACAAGGAGAACAAATTAAAAAAAAAAAACAGACAGATTAAACTAGGGTAGTGAATGTGTGACTCAAGGTAAGGGAAGTGAAATAAAAGATTTTATAGAAGAAAAAGTACTATTTGTCAAAGGAATATGGCATGAAGGGAACTGAGAAGAGGATATGTTCACTGAGGCTGAGAACCTAATTGACTAGCAAGATGGTAGTACCATGGAGCTTAAAGAAGAATATGAAAGACATGTGTTTGGGGAGGAAATGATATATTGAGAACTGTGATGAAGATTATAGTATATTCATGCCTTCTCTCTTTGTCCTATATTAAAGCAAAAGGAACTGGTAATGTCTTTTGAGCACAACATTCACTCTCAATACATTACCTGCCACAGACACAGAGATATTGGAAAGGAGGTGAAGAATCGAAGGCTCAGGTGTTTTATGAGATTTAAGACAGCAAGGATTGATTTATAATACCTGAGTAGAAGCTACTTTGGGTGCTTGGCTTTAGGTTAAAATTTATTTGAGGGACTAATGTTCCATTCAAAAAGGGATAGGTTGGGAAATCTCACAGTATAATGAGGAGATAAAGTGAATGAGTATTGGGGAATAAGGCTGTATTGGAATTAATTATTTGGAAGATATGGCAGGAAAGGTGAGCTTCATGATTATTTCCTTTGTGGGTCAAGATCACAATCTCCATTTTGAAGGCCACTGGACTAAATGATTTCTAAGGCCATCACTCCTTAGATCCATAATGAGTGAAGAAGAATAGAATCCCTTAAACAGGATTGAATGAAATTGAAATTTGAAAATCTTTCATTTGACCTTTTTATGTTTCTGGGCATTGTGATATTTTCTTTCCTCTATTAACTAAAAATAACATTTTATTTATTTTTTGGCATTAATACTAAGAGATTTATTTATTTTTATGTTGAAATACATGTTAGATCCAATATATGTATATGTATTTATAGTTATCTTGTTGCACAAGAAAAATCATATGAAGAAGGAAGAAAAAGAAAAACTGAGAAAGAAAACAAAATGCAAACAAATAAAAGAGTGAGAATGCTATGTTGTGTTCCACATTCAGTTCCCATGTTCCTTTCTCTAGGTGTAGATGGCTCTCTTCATCACTGAACAAGTGGCACTGGTTTGAATCATCTCATTGTTGAAAAGAGACATGTCCATCAGATTTGATCATTATATATTCTTCTTGTTGCCATGTATAATGATCTCCTGGTTCTGCTCATTTCACTTAGCTTCAGTTCATGTGCGTCTCAGTGAGCAAGACTTCAAGAGAATATGATACATGGTAAGTATATTTTGATAAAGGGATGTGGAACATGGTTTTGGGTAATAGAACGCATTGAGGAGAATGCTCAATATTCTAGACAGAGTAGACTGCCTCTAAATAGACAAAATAGAGCAGGGGAGGACAGGTTTTCATAGCCAATACATACTCTAAGGGTATTGAATATATGCAACTAAATTCTTGTAACTTGTTGTAGGTATTTGTTTCCTGTATACTCACCTTATATCCTAAAGTATATGGTAATCTCTTTGAATTCTGGAACTTTATAAGATCTGACATTGTCTAGCCAAGAAATAAAGATATAACAAGTATTTGAAAGAAATGCTTGTGGAATAATTAAGTCATGTGCTATTATTTTTAAGACTTAGCTATGGTATATAACTATAACAATATTATTCTGCTGTTAGAAAGGAATCAGAGATTCATTAGAACAATATATTACAGTAATGTAATGAAAAGAATAATGAAAGACAAATTGATTTATTAAACTGAGCAATCTTGATCCCAGAAGACATGTGATGAAATAAATTTCCTTCTCAGGGGCTATAGATGCATAAAGTTGCATGTACTGATAAACATTTGACTTTATTTGTTGGATTTGCTAAAATTATTACCCGTGCCCTTTACCCTTGAATCACACTAAAAGGTTCAACAGGGAAAAATATATCAATAAATGATTGTGATGTGAAAAGAAAAAGCATCAATGAAACTAACATTTGAATATAAATAATTTAAATATATTTCCTGATAATTGTTTTTTAAGTGTAATTATTTTTATTTGAATATATAGCTTCTTTTCTAAAGCAATTTAAATAATATAAAATGCTCAATTAATTAAGAAGCTGGATTTAAAGATACTATATTTGACATGGGGATGAAATTACCTTCTGACTAAAGGAAAACACTATTCAAGAAGAAATTAAAACCCAAATCAGGACTTAACTGATGAGATATAGTGAATTTCTGTCTGTGTGGTTAGAACATGCACAAGAACCTCTTCTAATATTTTCCCCTTTTTCCAGAGGATGAATTCTTCAGCCTACTGCTAGATATCTCATGAAGAATTTTTTATAATATATGAAAGTAATGGAATATTTTTCTTCTATAAAATATGATGAACAAGCTTATTTTAGAAAGGCCTGAAAACATTTACAGGAACTGATGTTGAGCACAACAAGAAAACCGGGAATATATTGTACACAGTAACAGCAAGATTGTGCAATGATAAGCTATGAAAGACTTGGTTCTTCTCAGTGGCTCAATGATTCAATAAACTTTGGACAGAAAATGCCTTCAGCATTCAGAGAGAAAACTATGGACTCTGAATGTAAATCAACACATCCTATGTTCATTTTTTTCTTTTTTTCTTTTCTCTTCTAGTTAGTCCCTTTTATTTTGAGTTCTCTCCCAATATGATTCATAAAGAAATATACCTTTTAAAAGTTAATATATACATAGAACCAGAAAAAAATAAAATTAATAAAAATTAATTTTGAGTACTTACTACAAGATTCTTATTGTTATGTTGAAAATTGTAACCAAAAACAATCATTTTTGATGCTGTGTGTGTATGTATGTATGCATGTATGTACATCTATTTATGTTTGTTAGGATTACTGGAGGATTAGAGAGTGGTTTAAGGATCTTATTAGAAAAATGTAATTTGAAGATCAAGGACAATAATTTATATCTAATTTATTCAACCACTTTTTCATTTTGGCAAAAATCAAATGAATATATATATATATATATATATATATATATATATATATATATATATACACATATATTCACACCTGTATACACATAAAACATATATTAATATTTTCACATGAATATATCTATAGATACACACACATAGATGTATACATTTACATAGATATCAACATGCCTCTAAAACAATGTTAATACAGCTGAGATATAATATAGATTTGTCTCTTGAGTGAGTCTTTAAGTTTGAATTGGAGATCAATGATTACTAGCCCTTTTTTAGTCATGATCCTTGCTATTGTGTAAAAAAACATTCTTTGCTCTCAAGAACTAACAATCTAATAGGAGAAACAAGATACAAATAACCATGTACAAATAAGCTATATTTGTATCCAAGATATTTAAGAAATAATTGCGAGGGGGAAAGTACTAGAAAGTTTTCTTATAGAACATGGAATTTTAGGTAGGATTTCAAAGAAGGCAAGAGACAACAAAATAGGAAGAGCATTCCAGGAATGTTGGAGAACAATGAAAATGCCCAGGAGATGTAGTGATTTTGATTAAATCTAGTTAATAGAATTATCTTTTGAATTCTACTTTAACCAGGTTGAATGATGAATCTTAATGAGAGTGGCTAAAGAGGTGTTGGAATGGATTAGGAAAATGATTCTCCAGAAAGTGCCAACCTTTAAGGAATGAATTCTGTTAATTGAGCTCAAGCTAATTTCTGTAACTGTATGTTAGATTTCATGGTTGTTTTTTCTATGAATTTATAAATTATAATGCCTTATATCAAAGAAACAGTTTCCCCCTTCTGTTCAGCATTCCTAAGCCAATCATTAATATATCCAAGTATTAAATCCTGAAAATATAGGTATGGTGTATAATCTCTGATTTTCCAGATCCTAGTGCTTTGAAGGATTGGGAAGACAGTGAAGGTGATTCTAAAGGATGGAGACCATTTGGTTATGATCTCTCCCTAGTTATTTCTTTTTATTGATGTAAGGTTCATAGACAATGGCAAAAGCCTTATAGCTATATAGAGAAATAAAAATGTGAGTTATTGGCTAAAAATATCTGGAAAGTGGTAGCATTATTTTGCTATTAATTAAATTGTAGGTATTTGCATATTCATTAATACATTGGTGTATTTTATTTAAGTTCTAAGGACCCTGAAGCACAGACTTTATCTAAATAAGATCAGAAATAAATAGGGACACACAAAAAGCTTACAAAAGTACTTACTTGATCTTACTAGAGTAAGACCAATAAAAAACATATTTGTGAATCAAAATTGTATTTATGATAATTAATTTTTTCTAAGTATGTCCTTCCCATTAACTCTTTAATACTATTCTGGTATTATTTTAGTATTATTCTACCATTATATTTGGGAATTTTTCTGATGGAGTAATAATAATAGCTAGAATTTCTATAGCACATTAACATCTGCCAAGTGTTATAAGTTAATATTTATTTAAGATAATTTTTATTTAATATTCCTAAAAATGTTGTCATAGGTGCTATCACTATCCCCATTTAAGACAAAGAAGAAAGTAAAGAAGCCAGAGGCTAAATAGGTTCTCAAAGCATATAAAACATTTAGCCAACTTTTATCTGAGGATGATTTGAATTAAGCTCTTCCTGAATCCAGGTTCATCATTCTATCCATTGTACCAGTCATATTTGTATGTACTTTTCTGGAATGACACTGCATATATTTGAGTTAGGTAATAGGAATTTGTTGTGAATAAATCACTCTATAAACCATTGAACACTCTAAAATGTTGTCATCATTTTTCTTTCTATTTGTTTCAGTCTGGTGTTTAGTGTCAGGTGAAAAATACAGCAATATCTAGGAGTCAAAGACAGTCATCTAAGAGAAGTCAATGCAAACTTTACAGTTTGAGTATATGTTTTTTTTTTTTTTAATATGCAGGAGGCTCTGTATATGCAGATCTGGAATTTAATTACTTCTCATCCAAATGAATAAAGATTAATAATTTACTGGGGAAAAAAAAACTAAATCAAAGTATTCTGTTAAAGGCATCATTAATAAAATATATAATTGACTCAATTTTATAAGAATACAAGCCATTCTCCAATTGATAAATGATCAAAGGATATGAACAGGCAGATTTCTGATGAAGAAATTAAAAGAATTTCTAGCAACATGAAAAAATAGTCTAAATAATTGTTGATCAGAGAACTGCAAACTAAGACAACTCTGAGATAGAACAAGATAGCTCCAAGATTAGCTAAAATGACAGGAAAATATAATGATAAATTTTGGAATAGAATGGGAAAACTAGAACACTAATACATTGTTGATGGAGTTGTGAACTGATCAAACCATTCTGGACATCAATTTGGAACTATGCCCAAAGGCCTATCACAGTGTGCATACCCATTGATTCAGCAGTATTTCTACTGGGCCTGTATCTCAAAGAGATCATAAAAAAGGGAAAAGAAGCCACATGTGCAAAAATGTTTGTAGCAGCTCTTTTTGTAGTGGCAAAAAACTGGAAAGTGAATGCATGCCCATCAGTTAGACAATGGCTGGATAAGTTATGGTATATGAATGTTATGAATATAATTTTTAATTATAGCTTTCAATTTACAAGATATATGCATGGGTAATTTTACAGCACTCACAATTGCCAAGCCTTTTGTTCCAATTTTTTCCATCCTTCCCCCCACTCCCTGCCCCTAGATGCCAGCTTGACCAATACATGTTATATATGTTAAAGTATAAATTAAATACAATATATGTATACATGTCTAAACAGTTATTTTGCTGTACAAAAAGAATGGGGGGGTGGAGCCAAGATGGCAGGGAAGATACACACAAATTTGTAAGCTCCCTTCTTCCCTCATTACCAGGTAGTTAAATCAGCCTCAAAAATAACACTGGACTGATAAAAACCACAAGGATTAGAAGCACAACTTACCAGCTGAAGAGAATCTGGAATTTCAACAGTAAAGGTTGGTTTCAAGGGGAGGAAAAAAAAAGACCAGCACAGACAAGGTTAGGTGCTAACACACTGTGCCGATCAGGCTGGGGAGAACTCTGGGATCAGATAAGCCACTGAGATAGAGGAATCTGACATAGGCTGTGAACTCTTCTCTGCTTATAAAACAGCAGATCAGAAGAGAAATCAAGCCACTTTAAAATATAAAGCAAGATTCTAGAACCACCCCAATCTGGAAGTGACCTAATAGATCTCAGCACTGCTGTGCAGCCCTCTTCTGCTGCCTGGGGATTCTCCTTGAGGTAGTGAAGAGCCTGAACAGCTGGGACACAGCCTGAGGCAGCCTCTAATCCACATAATGCTGGGCTCAGCCTGAGGTGGAATTGTAGCAGCTGCAGAATTCCCAGAGAAGCAGAACGTCCAGAGAAGCGGAGCCTTTGAAGTAGGGACTCTGGTTTCCGGGCAGACATTTCCGGTTTCAGCACAGGGGCTTTTCACATCAGCTCCGGATATCCAAGGCCCCACAGGAGGCATTGGCTGGGGTTTGTGACTTTCAGCCTTAAACCTCAAGGCAGTCTCTAGGCCATAAAACAGGGTCCTTCACTGGGCACTCCTCACATTGCAGCCATACTAATCAACTCTGAGGTATTTCCGGGGAGGGGGGGAAGGATACACTCTCCCAGAGCTCTCTCACAGCACAGTTACAGAGTTATTGCATTCTACCTCCAGTCTGGGAGGAAGCTGGTAAATAAATAAATAAACTTCTTACCCCAAGGGCAAACCCCAACAGATTTTTAACAATGAGTAAGAAGCTCAAGAGAATGATTAACACCTTCTACACAGAGAAAGAGCAGGTATCCAACCCCGAGGAAGCTAACAGCAGAGATTCTGCAAATAAGACCCTAAAGAGGAATGATGCCTGCCCCCCATCACATAACTCTATCCTAGAAGAGACTATTAAAAAGTTAAGAGAGTTTGAAGAAAAATGGTAATAGGAAAGAGAAGCTATGATAGAGAATAACAACGTCCTGAAATTGGAGTTGGAAAAAATAAAGAATTCACAGGAGGTGCAGGGAAACAAAATTTGTGCATTAGAAAAGGTTAAAAAAAATCACAGGAAAGTAGGATTTCTGAAATGGAAAAGATAAAAAATTCTCAAGAAAGTAGGATTTCTGAATTGGAAAAAGAAAATAAATCTCTAAAAAAAAAGTTAGTGAAATGGAAAAAAAATCAAAGGATAAAATAATTCATTTAAAAACTCAATTGAACATATACAAAAAGAACTAAAAAATGTGAAGGAAGAAAATAACTCATTAAAAATCAGGAAGGAACAAATAGAAATGAATGATTCATTGAGAAACCAAGAATCAGTCAAACAAAACAAAACAAAACAAAAATGAAAAGCTGGAGAATAACATCAAATACAGAAACAGAAGGGAAAATAGGCATTGAAAGAATTAATTGAATACCTTCTGAAAAAGACCGTAAAAAAAGCACTCCACAGAATATGGTGGCTAAGCTGCAGAACTACCAAACTAAAGAAAAATATTGCAAGCAACTAGAAAAAAAAAATTCAAATATCAAAGTGAAACAATAAGGGTCACTCAAAATCTGGTTGCCTCCACATTAAAGGATCAAAGGGCCTGGAACCTGATATTCCGAAAAGGCAAAAGAACAAGGATTGCAACCAAGAATAAACTATCCAGCTAAGCTTAGCATTTTCTTCCATGAAAGAAGATGGTTAGAGCAAGGCCAAGATGGCGGAGAAGATACACACAACTCTGTGAACGTCCTTACTCCCTCACAACCAATTAGATAAATCAGCCTCAAAAATAGCGCTGGACTGATAAATACCACAAAGACTGGAAGCACGACTTACCAGCTGAAGAGAATCTGGAGTTTCAACAGAAAAGGTCAGTTCCCAGGGGAGGAAGAAGAGAGGACAGCACAGACGTCTGGGTGCTAGCACACTGCACTGATCTCACTGGGAAGGGCTCTGGGATCAGAGAAGCCACTGAGATAAAGGAATCTGGCACAGACTGTTAGCTCTTCTCTGCTTATAATACAGCAGTTCAGAAGAGAAATATAAGCCACTTTAAAAATTCAAAGATATATTAGATCTTCCCGGATCCTGGGGGTGACTCAGCAGATCTCGGCACTGGGGATGCGGCCCCTAGCTCCCACCTGAGACTAGTTAAGAGATTGAGAAGTGAGCGGATACGGCCCAAGGCAGCACACACTGCCTGGCTCAGCGGAAGGCTGTGGAAATCAGCCCCGGAAGTCCCAGAGAAGAGGAACCTTTGAACTAGGGACTGCGGTTTCAGGCAGACACTTCCAATTTGAGCACAGGGGCTTTTCATGTCACCTGCTACTGACATCCATGCCCCACCAGGAAGCATAGGCTGGGCTTTGTGTCACCTTTACTGTTCAGTCTCAAACCTCAGGGAAGACGCTAGAACACAGCACCCTCAAAGCACAGCAGTGCTAGTCAACTCTGAGGCACTTCCATGGAGGGGGTGGGGAACTCTCTCCCAGAGCTCTCTCTTAGCTCAGGTGCAGGAGACACTGAATCCATCCAGTCTGGGAGGAAGCTGGTAAAGAAATAAATAAATAATTTCCAACCCAGGGACAGACCCCAAAAGATTTTTTAAGTATGAGCAAAAAGCCAAAAAAAACTATAGATTCCTTCTACACAGAGAAAGAGCGGATATCCAACCCCGAGGAAGTTAAAAACAGAGAATCAGCAAATAACCACCTAAAGGGGAATGATTCCTAGAAGAGACTATTAAAAAGCTAAGAGAGTTTGAAGAAAAATGGGGAAAGGAAAGGGAAGCTATGATAGAGAATAACAAAGTCCTGAAATTGGAGTTGGAAAAAATAAAGAATTCACAGGAGGTGCAGGGAAACAAAATTTGTGCATTATAAAAGGTTAAAAAATCACAGGAAAGTATGATTTCTGAATTGGAAAAGATAAAAAAGTCTCAAGAAAACAGAATTTCTGAACTGGAAAAAGAAAATAATTCTCAAAAAAAAAAATTAGGGAAATGGAAAAAAATTCAATAGAGCAAAATAATTCATTTAAAAACAAAATTGGGCATTTACAAAAAGAACTAAAAACTGTGAAAGAAGAAAATAACTCCTTAAAAGTCAGGATGGAATAAATAGAAATGAATGATTCAATGAGAACCCAAGAATCAGTCAAACAAAACAAAAAAAAAAAAAGAGAAGCTAGAGAACAACGTCAAATACTTACTGGGAAAATTTATAGACCTGGAAAATAGATCTAGGAGAGATAATCTGCGGATCACTGGACTTCCCAAAAACTATGACCAAAAAAAGAGCCTAGATTCTATTTTACAGGAAATTATTAAAGAGAACTGTCCAGGGATAATAGAAACAGAAGGGAAAGAAATGTAGAAAGAATTCATCGAACTCCTTCTGAAATAGACCCAAAAAAAAGAACACCACGCAATATTGTGGCTAAGCTGCAGAATTACCACACAAAGGAGAAAATCTTGCAAGCAGCTAGAAAAAAACAATTTAAATACCAAGTTGCCACAATAAGGGTCATTCAAGATCTGGCTGCCTCCACATTAAAAGATAGAAGGGCCTGGAACCTGATATTCCGAAAGGCAAAAGATCAAGGACTACAACCAAGAATGAACTACCCAGCTAAGTTTAGCATCTTTTTCCATGGAAGAAGATGGTCATTCATTGAAATAGAGGAATTCTATATGTTTCTAAGAAAAAAAAACAGACTTAAACAAAAAATTTGATCTATATCCACAAGACTGAAGAGAAACAGAAAAAGGTACACAGAACCCTTGAGAACTGTAAATCTGTTGTGGGTATATAAAAAGTAATCATGGATAATTTGATTTTACTGTTATAAAAGAAAAAAGGGGGTGTAGTAAAGGGAAGGAGGTCATTTCAGAAAAAGGGGAAGGAATGATAAAAAGAGGGAAACTACATCCCAGGAAGAGGCATAGAAAATACCATATCTAAGGGAATTTAGTGAGGGGGAGAATCATTGTGTGAATCTTACTCTCATCAGGAGAGGCTCAAAGAGTAAATAATTGACATATTTGTTTTTTCAGAAAATTTTCTCTCACCTCATTAAAAGGGGGGAGAGGAAAAGGGAAAAGGAAAAGGAGAAAAAGGGAAGGGACGTGGAGGGAGGGGGATAATATGATGGCAGGAAATACATAATTAGTAATTTTAACTGTAAATGTGAATGGGATGAACGCTCCCATCAAACGGAGACGGATAGCAGATTGGATCAAAAATCAGAACCCTACAATATGTTGTCTGCAGGAAACACACTTAAAGCAGGGAGATACATACAGAGTAAAGGTAAAAGGTTGGAACAGAGCCTATTATGCTTCAGGTAAAGCCAAAAGAGCAGGGGTAGCTATCCTTATCTCAGATCAAGCAAAAGCAGAAGTTGATCTAGTTAAAAAAGATAAGGAAGGAAACTATATCCTGCTGAAAGGTATTCATAAATAATGAAGCCATATCAATACTAAACATATATGCACCAAGTGGTATAGCATCTAACTTTCTAAAGGAAAAGTTAAGAGAATTGCAAGAAGAAATCGACAGTAAAACTCTAATAGTGGGAGATCTCAACCTTGCACTCTCAGATTTAGACAAATCAAACCACAAAACAAACAAGAAAGAAATTAAAAAAGTAAATAGAACATTAGAAAAACTAGGTATGATAGACCTTTGGAGAAAACTGAATGGCAATAGAAAGGAATATACTTTCTTCTCAGCAGTTCATGGATCCTATACAAAAATAGACCATATATTAGGACATAAAGATCTCAAAATTAAATGTAGGAAGGCAGAAATAATAAATGCCTTCTTCTCAGATCACAATGCAATAAAAGCTACATTCAGTAAAAAGTTAGGGGTAAATAGACCAAAAAGTAATTGGAAAATGAACAATCTCACCTTAAAGAATGACTGGGTGAAACAGCAAATTTTAGAAACAATTAATAATTTCACCCAAGATAATGACAATGATGAAACATCATACCAAAATTTGTGGGATGCAGCTAAAGCAGTAATAAGGGGAAATTTTATATCTTTAGAGGCTTATTTGAAGAAAATAGAGAAAGAGAAAATTAACCAATTGGGCCTGCAACTTAAAAGGCTAGAAAAAGACCAAATAAAAAACCCCCAACCAAAAATTAAACTTGAAATACAAAAATTAAAAGGAGAAATCAATAATATTGAAAGTAAAAAACTATTGAATTAATAAATAAAACCAAGAGTTGGTTTTATGAAAAAGCCAAGAAAATAGATAAACCTTTGATAAATTTGATCAGAAAAAAGAAAGAGGAAAATCAAATTGTTAGTCTTACAAATGAAAAGTGGGATCTTTCCAGCAATGAAGAGGAAATTAGAGAAATAATGAGGAGTTACTTTGCCCAACTTCATGCCAATACATTTGATAACTTAAGTGAAATGGATGACTTCCTCCAAAAATATAGGCTCCCTAGATTAACAGAGGAGGAGATAAATTGCTTAAATAGTCCCATTTCAGAAAAAGAAATAGAACAAGCTATTAATCAACTCCCCAGGAAAAAATCCCCAGGACCAGATGGATTCACATGTGAATTCTACCAAACATTTAAAGAACAATTAGCCCCAATGTTATATAAATTATTTGAAAAAATAGGGGATGAAGGAGTCCTACCAAACTCCTTTTATGACACAGACATGGTACTGATACCTAAACCAGGTCGATCGAAAACTGAGAAAGAAAATTATAGACCAATTTCCTTAATGAATATTGATGCTAAAATCTTAAATAAGATATTAGCAAAAAGACTTCAGAAAATCATCTCCAGGATAATTCACTATGATCAAGTAGGATTTATTCCAGGAATGCAGGGCTGGTTTAATATTAGGAAAACTATTAATATAATTGACCATATTAATAATCAAATTAATAAGAACCATATGATCATCTCAATAGATGGAGAAAAAGCATTTGACAAAATCCAACATCCATTCCTACTAAAAACTCTTGAGAGTATAGGAATAAATGGACTATTCCTTAGAATAATAAGGAGCATATATTTAAGACCGTCAGTAAGCATAATATGCAATAGAAATAAACTGCAACCTTTCCCAGTAAGATCAGGAGTGAAACAAGGCTACCCACTATCACCATTACTATTCAATATAGTACTAGAAACGCTAGCCTCGGCAATAAGAGCCGAGAAAGAGATTCAAGGAATTAGAGTAGGAAATGAGGAAATCAAACTATCACTCTTTGCAGATGACATGATGGTATACTTAGAGAACCCCAAAGACTCTGCTAAAAAGCTATTAGAAATAATTCAGAATTTTAGCAAAGTGGCAGGATACAAAATAAATCCACATAAATCCTCAGCATTTTTATATATCACCAAAAAAATGCAACAGCAAGAGATACAAAGAGAAATTCCATTCCAAACAAATGTTGAGAGTATAAAGTATTTGGGAATCCATCTACCAAAGAAAAGTCAGGAATTATATGAGAAAAATTACAAAACACTTGCCACAAAAATAAAGTCAGATTTAAATAATTGGAAAGACATTCAGTGCTCTTGGATAGGCCGAGCGAATATAATAAAGATTACAATACTCCCCAAACTAATCTATTTATTTAGTGCTATACCAATCAGACTCCCAAGAAACTATTTCAATGACCTAGAAAAAATAACAACAAAATTCATATGGAAGAATAAAAGGTCGAGATGATGAAAAAAGAGCCTGGCCACTATTTTCCAGGAAATTATCAAAGAGAACTGCCCAGATGTTTTAGAAACAGAGAATAAAATAGACATTGAAAGAATTCATCAATCACCTACTGAAAAGGACCCTAAAATCAAAACTCCAAGAAATGTAGTGGCCAAATTCCAGAACCATCAGATGAATGAAAAAATACTGTAAGTTGCTAGAAAAAAATCAATCAAATATGAGGAGCCACAATAAGGATTACCCAGGATCTAGCAGTGTCCACATTAAAGGATCAAAGAGCCTAGGCTTTGATATTCTGAAAGGCTAAGGAACTTCCATCTATTCTTGATGAAAAAAACTAGATCTAAAAAAATTTTGATCTCCAAATATAAAACTCAAGAGATTCCTTAAAAGTAAAAAGAAATCTTGAGAACTATATTTCTGCTATAAAGATATATAAAGAACACATCTATAATTTGTTCTAGAAACTAGAGATGGACAGAAAATTATACCAGAAAAAAGGATAAAGTGGTGGTACTACATCTCACAAAGAGGCAAAGGTAACCTATTATATTTGAGAGAAAGAATGGAGGGGGATGAATGTAGTGTGTATCATATTCTCATTAGAAATGGCTTTAAGAGAAACATATAGACATATTTGATTTATGGTGAAACTCCTTCCACTTCATTGAAAAGTGGGAGGGGAAAAGTGAAAAGGCAAGGAGTAAGCTAAATGGAAAAGGAATATAGAAATTGTGAGGAAAAGGAGTAAAATAGGGGGAGGAACTCTAAGGTAGGGGAAAGATACTAAAAAGTGAGGGCTGTGAGAAGCAAGTGGTGCTCACAAGTTTAATACTGGGGAGAGGGGTAAGGGAGAAAGAAAGAAGAAAAGCATAAGCAGGTGTTAACAAGATGGCAAGTAATACCTAATTAGTCATTTTAACCATAAATGTGAATGAGATGAACTCCCCCATAAAGAGGAAGTGGTTAGCAGACTGGATTATAATCCAGAATCCTCCAATATGTTGTTTACAGGAAATACACCTGAAGAAGGGTGATATATACAGAGTAAAGGTAAAAGGTTGAAGCAGAATCTAGGATGCTTCAGGTGAAGCCAAAAAGGCAGGGATTGTCATCTTCATTTCAGATCAAGCAAAAGCAAAAATCAATCTAATTAAAAGAGATAAGGAAGGGCATTATATCTTGCTAAAGGGTAGCATAGATAGTGAAGCAGTATCAAAATTAAACATATATGCACAAAGTTGTGTAGCATCTAAATTCTTAAAGACAAATTAAGAGAGATGCAAGAAGAAATAGACAGCAATATTATAATACTGTGAGATCTCACCCTTGCACTCTCAGAATTAGATAAATCAAACCACAAAATAAATAAAGAAATCAAAGAGGTCAATAGAATACTAGAAAAGTTAGATATGATACATCTTTGGAGAAAACTAAATGGAGACAGAAAGGAGTACACTTTCTTCTCAGCAGTTCATGGGATCTATACAAAAATTGACCATATATTAGGACATAAAAACCTCAAACTCAAATTCAGTAAGGCAGAAATAGTAGATACATCCTTTCCAGACCACGATGCAATGAAAATTACATTCAATAAAAAGCCAGGGGAAAATATACCAAAAAGTAATTGGAAACTAAATAATCTCATCTTAAAGAATAATTGCTTGAAATAGCAAATCATAGACACAATTAATAACTTCACCCAAAAAAATCACAATAATGAGATGTCATACCACAATGTGTGGGATGCAGCCAAAGTAGTAATAAGGGGAAATTTTATATCTCTAGAGGCATAAAATAGAGAAAGAGAAGATCAATGAATTGGGATTGCAACTAAAAATGCTAGAAAAGGAACAAATTAAAAAGCCTCAGCCAAATACTAAACCTGAAATTCTAAAAATAAAAGGAGACATTAATAAAATTGAAAATAAAAATACTATTGAATTAATTAATAAAACTAAGAGTTTGTTCTATGAAAAAAAAACAGCAAAATATACAAACGCTTAGTAAATCTGATTAAAAAAAGGAAAGAGGAACATCAAATTATTATTCTAAAACTGAAAAGAGAGAACTAGCCACTAATGGAGAGGAAATTAGAGCAATAATTTGGATTTACTTGCCCAACTTTATGCCAAAAAATTTGTGAAATGAAAGAATACCTTCAAAAATAGCTTGCCCAGATTAACAGTGGAAGAAGTAAATTGGTTAAACGTCGCATCTTAGAAAAAGAAATAGGACAAGCTATTAACCAGCTCCCTAAGAAAAAATCCCCAGGACCACATGGGTTTAAATGTGAATTCTACCAAGCATTTAAAGAACAATTAACTCCAATGTTATATAAACTATTTGAAAAAATATAGGGATTGAAGGAGTTCTACCAAATGTCTTTTATGACACAGACATAAGACTGATACCTAAACCAGATAGGTTGAAAACACAGAAAGAATATTATAGAGCAATCTCCCTAATGAATATTGATGCTAAAATCTTAAATAAAATATTAGCAAAAAGATTACAGAAAGTCATCCACAGGATAATACACTATGACCAAGTGGGTTTTATACCAGGAATGCAGGGCTGGTTCAATATTAGGAAAACTATTAGCATAATCAACTATATCAATAACCAAATTAACAAAAAAACATATGATTCTGTCAATAGATGCAGAAAAAGCATTTGACAAAATCCAACATCCATTCCTAATAAATACACTTGAGAGTATAAGAATAAATAGACTATCCCTTAAAATAGTCAGGAACATATATTTAAAACTGTCAGTAAGTATCATATATAATGTGGATAAACTGGAACCTTTCCCAGTAAGTTCAGAAGTGAAACAAGGTTGCCCATTATCACCATTACTATTCAATATTGTATTAGAAACACTAGCCTTGGCAATAAGAGTCAAGATAGAGATTAAAGGAATTAGATTAGGGAATGAGGAAATCAAACTATCACTCTTTGCAGATGATAAGATGGCATATTTAGAGAACCACAGAGATTCTACTAAAAAGCTATTAGAAATAATTCACAACTTTAGCAAAGTTGCAGGATACAAAATAAACCCACATAGATTCTCAGCATTTTTATACATCACCAACAAAATCCATCAGCAAGAGATGCACAGAGAAATTCCATTCAAAATACCCATCAATAATAAAAATTATTTGGGAATCTATCAAAGGAAAGTCAGGAATTATATGAGCAAAATTACAAAACACTTGCCATAAAAATAAAGTCATATTTAAATAATTAGAAAGACATTAAGTGCTCTTAGATAGGCCAAGTGAATATAATAAAGATGACAATAATCCTTAAACTAATCTATTTATTTATGCCAATATGCTATGCCAATCAGACTCCCAAGAAACTATTTTAGTGACCTAGAAAAAAATAACAACAAAAGTCACATGAAAAAACAAAAAGTCGAGAATTTAAGGGAATTAATGAAAAAAAAAAAAAATCAAAGGAAGGTTGCCTAGATGTACTTGATCTAAAACTATATTATAAAGTAGGAGTCATCAAAGCCATTCAATATTGGCTAAGAAATAAGACTAGTTGATCAGTGAAATAGGTTAGGTTCACAGGACAAAATAGTCAATAACTAAAGCAATCTGGTGTTTGACAAACCCAAAGATCACAACTTTTTGGGATAAGAATTCACTATTTGACAAAAACTGCTGGGAAGACTTGTGAAGGAGGAAGGAATTTGTGATCAAAGGAGAACTAGAGATCATTATTGATCACAAAATAGAAAATTTTGATTGCATCAAATTAAAAAGCTTTTGTACAAACAAAACTAATGCAAATAAGATTAGAAGGGAAGTAACAAATTGGGAAAATATTTTTACAGTTAAAGGTTATGATAAAGGCCTCATTCCAAAACACATAGAGAAGTGATTCTAATTTATAAGAAATCAAGCAATTCTCCATTGATAAATGATCAAAGGACATGAACAATTTTCAGATGATGAAATTGAAAATATTTTCACTCATATGAGAGTGTTCTAAATCAATATTGAACAAAGAAATGCAAATTAAGACAACTCTGAGATACCACTACACATATGTCAGATTGGCTAAGATGACAGGAAAAAATCATGCTGAATGTTGGAGAGGATGTGGGAAAACTGGGACATTGATGCATTGTTGGTGGAATTGTGAACGAATCTAACCATTCTGGAGAGCAATCTGGAATTATGCCCAAAAAGTCATCAAACTGTGCCTATACATTGATTCAGCAATGCTACTACTGGGCTTATATCCAAAGAAATATTAAAGGAAAAGGGGCCTGTATGTGCCAAAAAGTTTGTGGCAGCTCTTTTCATAGTGGCTAGAAACTGGAAAATGAACAGATGCCCATCAATTGGAGAATGGTTGGGTAAATTGTGGTACATGAATGCTATGGGAAATTATTGTTCTGTAAAAACTGGCCAGCAGGATGAATACAGAGAGGCTTGGAGAAACTTATATGAACTGATGCTGAGTGAAATGAGCAGAACCAGGAGATTATTATACACTTCAACAATAATACTGTATGAGGATGTATTCTGATGGAAGTGGATATCTTCGACATAGAGACAATCCAATTCAGTTCCAATTGGTCAATGATGGATAGAATCATCTACAACCAGAGAAGGAACACTGGGAAATGAGTATAAACTGGTTGCATTTTTGTTTTTCTTGCCAAGTTATTTTTACCTTCTGAATCCAATTTTCCTTGTGCAACAAGAAATTGGATTCTGTACACATATTTTGTAACTAGGATATACTATAACATATGTAACATGTATGGGACTGCTTGCCATCTAGAGGATGGGGTAAAGGGAAGGAGGGGGAAATTCGGAACAGAAGTGAGGGCAAGGGATAAAGTTGTAAAAAATTACCCATGCATATGTACTGTCAAAAAAAAGTTATAATTAAAAATTAATTTAAAAATTTTAAAAAAGATCTCTTTGGGATATAAATCCAGCAGTAACACTGCTGGATCAAAGAGTATTCACAGTTTAATATTTTCATATGGGTAGAAATAGTTTCAATTTTTTCATCTGAGAATTGTCTATTCATATTCTTTGACCATTTATCAATTGGAGAATGGCTTGATTTCTTCTAAATTAGAGTCAATTATCTATATGGAATATAATTGTTTTATAAGAAAAGATCATCAGGATGATTTCAGAGAGGCCTGGAGAGACTTACAGGAACTGATGCTAATTGAAATGAGCAGAACCAAGAAAACATTCTGGACTATTCTTTGGAATCATTCTGCTGTCTATCAGTATTTTTTTCCCAGCTTAATTGTCTAAATCTCAGTTTCATAAACTGTGGCTCATGACTTCATATCGGGCCTTGTGAATTAAAGATGGGGATTACATTTATTATTAGAAAATCTTTGATTTATATTCATAGTATATATATGTATATGCATACACATATATGTGATTATACACGCACACATATAGATATAGATAGGTAGATAGATAGGTAGATAGATAGATAGATAGATAGATAGATAGATAGATAGATAGATAGATATAGCCAGAGTTATGTAAAAAACTTTGGGTAAAATGGGGCAGCAAGTAAAAAAATGTTTAGAAGCCCTGGCCTATGAGCAAATATAATTAAGATGACAATACTCCCTAAACTAATCTATTTATGTAGTGTTATACCAATCAGACTCCTAAGAAACTATTTTAATGACCTAGAAAAAATAACAACAGAATTCATATGGAACAACAAAAGGTCAAGAATTTCTTTTTTTTTTATTTTTTTTATTTTTTTAAATTTTTAAAATTTTTTAATAATATTATCCCTTGTATTCATTTTTCCAAATTATTCCCTCCCTCCCTCCACTCCCTCCCCCCGATGAACAGGTAATCCCATACATTTTACATGTGTTACAATATAACCTAGATACAATATATGTATGCAAATACCATTTTCTTGTTGCACATTAAGTATTAGAGTCCGAAGGTATAAGTAACCTTGGTAGATAGACAGTAGTGCTAACAATTTACATTCACTTCCCAGTGTTCCTTCTCTGGGTGTAGTTATTTCTGTCCATCATTGATCAACTGGAAGTGAGTTGGATCTTCTTTATGTTGAAGATATCCACTTCCATCAAAATACCTCTTCATACAGCATTGAAGTGTACAGCGATCTTCTGGTTCTGTTCATTTCACTCAGCATCAGTTGATGTAAGTCTCTCCAAGCCTCTCTGTATTCCTCCTGCTGGTCATTTCTTACAGAGCAATAATATTCCATAAAAAGGTCAAGAATTTCAAGGGAAGTCATGAAAAAAAAATAAATGAAGGTGGTCTAGCTGTACCTGATCTAGAACTATATTATAAAGCAACAGTCACCAAAACCATTTGGTATTGGCTAAGAAATAGACTAGTTGATCAGTGGCATAGGTTAGGTTCACAGGGCAAGACAGTGAATAAAAATAGCAATCTAGTGCTTGACAAACCCAAAGATCCCAACTTTTGGGATAAGAATTCATTATTTGACAAAAACTGCTGGGAAAACTGGAAATTAGTATGGCAGAAACTAGGCATGGACCCACATTTAACACCACATACTAAGATAAGATCAAAATGGGTCCAAGGTTTAGACATAAAGAACGAAATCATAAACAAAATGGAGGAACATGGGATGGTTTATCTCTCGGACTTGTGGAGAAGGAAGGAGTTTGTGTCCCAAGGGAGAACTAGAGACCATTATTGATCACAAAATAGAAAATTTTGATTACACCAAATTAAAAAAGTTTCTGCAAAAACAAAACTAATGCAAACAAGATTAGAAGGGAAGTAACAAATTGGGATAACGTTTTTACAGTTAAATGTTCTGATAAAGGCCTCATCTCCAAAATATACATAGAATTGACTTTAATTTGTAAGAAATCAAGCCATTCTCCAATTGATAAATGGTCAAAGGATATGAACAGACAATTTTCAGATGATGAAATTAAAACCATTTCCACTCATATGAAAAAGTGTTCCAAATCACTATTGGTCAGAGAAATGCAAATTAAGAGAACTCTGAGATATCATTACATACTTGTTAGATTGGCTAAGATGACAGAAACGATGAATGTTGGAGGGGCTGTGGGAAAACTGGGACACTGATGCATTGTTGGTGGAGTTGTGAAAGAATCCAACCATTCTGGAGAGCAATCTGGAATTATGCCCAAAAAGTTATCAAATTGTGCATACCCTTTGACCCAGCTGTACTACTCCTGGGCTTATATCCCAAGGAAATACTAAAAAAGGGAAAGGAACCTTTATGTGCCAAAATGTTTGTGGCAGCCCTTTTTGTAGTGGCCAGAAACTGGAAAATGAATGGATGCCCATCAACGGGAGAATGGTTGGGTAAATTATGGTATATGAATGTTATGGAATATTATTGTTCTGTAAGAAATGGCCAACAGGATGAATACAGAGAAGCTTGGAGAGACTTACATCAACTGATGCTGAGTGAAATGAGCAGAACTAGGGGATCATTATACACTTCAACAATGATACTGTATGAGGATGTATTCTGATGGAAATGGATATCTTCAACATAGAGAAGAGCTAATCCAATTCCAGTTGATCAATGATGGACAGAATCAGCTTCACCCAGAGAAGGAACACTGGGAAATGAGTGTAAATTGTGAGCATTATTTTTTGTTTTGTTTTGTTTTGTTTCTCTTCCCAGATTATTTTTACCTTCCGAATACAATTCTTCCTTTGCAACAACAACTACAACAAAATTCGGTTCTGCACATATATATTATACCTAGGATATACTATAAGATATTTAATATGTATGAGAATGCCTGCCATCTAGGGGAGGGGGTGGAGGGAAGGAGGAGGAAAACTCGGAACAGAAGAGAGTACAAGAGATAATGTTATAAAAAAAAATTTACCTATGCATATGTACTGTCAAAGAAAATGTTATAATTATAAAAATTAATAAAAATAAATAAATAGATAGATAGATTGATAAGCAGATAAAGAAATAGATAGGTAGATAGATAGATAGATAGATAAAAAAAAATAAATAAATAAATAAATGAAAAAGTGAGTAAGTAAGCAAATAAATAAATAAATAAATAGGTGAGTGAGTGAATAAATAAATAAATGAGTGAATGAATGAATGAATGAATGAATGAATGAATGAATAGATAAATAGATAAATAGATAAATAAATAAATAAATAAACAAATAAATAAATAAATAAATAAACAGATACATATGTAAATAAATAAATAAATAAATAAGCAAATAAGGAAAAAAAAAAAAGAAGAAGAAGAAGAAGCAGCCCTGGCCTAGATTACCATTTTTCTACTGCCTCCTATGGACCCTCAAAGTCTCTCTTTTGGGTCATCTTCTTTATTTCTCTGCTTACTCATCTGATTTAGTCTGGTGATTTAGTCAGATTATATGAGTTTGGCAATCTCTATACAAATCAATCAATAAGCATGCATCAAGGACCTGCAGAATAAATTTTACAGGACTTATTCCAAATAAATATTTGCAAATTTAGTATAAGAAATATGTGAAGAGTATTGTTGAGGGCTGAACACATACATATACATACATTTATATTATATACATGTATATCTGTGTGTATACACATACTCAAAGTGGTGCTTTACCAATTACTTGAAAAGGGGAAAAATCTGTACAGTAGAGATCAGAAGAAAGTGAGTTTCCAGCATCAAAGCTAGCTAGTGCAAACCTGTAAAAACAAGAGATAGAGATTTACCATATGTAAAGAAGAACAAAGATAAGGCCAGTTTGGCAAGGTGACAAAGAGCAATAAATGTGTAAGGATGATGATAATAATAATAATCACTGTAAGCTCTTATAAACCATCAATTTAATATCTTATAAACCAGGCATTATACTAAGTACTTTATAAATATAATCTTACTTGAACCTCACTACAACCCAAGGATATCAGTACTATTATCCTTATTTTGTTTTTCAGGAAACTGAAGTTAAATGACTTGCCCAGGATCATATAGATACTGTATCTCACACTGAAATCTAACTTAGGGCTTTTACTATATTAACTACATCAACTCATTAGTTCATTTCCTAAGAAGATGCTTCCCTTAGCTCCAGTTCTGCATTGTTGGAATACACAGAAGAGGTGTTAAAATACATGGGAGTCACCTGACAGTGGCTTCTGGAGATCCAACCCAGAATGGATCTCCTCTTGTGAGAGGATGATGCAAGGAGACTGAGAGGCAGTTGCTGTTCTCTGATCTCTCTGACTGAGAGGCCATTGCATTGTATGATTTCTCTCCTCTTCCTTCTTCCTCCAATTTATCTCATTTCCAGCCTGCAACATCTGTGTCAACAAAGGCTGCCTTGCAACTCCTTCAGATGTTATGATCCACAGCTGCAGAGGCTCTCAGAGAATTGAACTTCAACAACTTATCTAGATATTTCCACTTATTTGTCTGACCATCTTAAACTCAACATGTCTAAAACTGCACCCAATTCTTTCCACTTTAAATAATTCTGTCTCATGAAATTATCTTTTACTTTTGAGCTCACTACAATTTTGCCATATTTTTATGCTGAAACTATTCAAACTCTCTCTTCTCCCTCTCTCTTCTAATCAATTGACAAATGCATAGATTCTGCCTACACTTAATCTTTTACCCAGATTCCATTCTCTCCACTCACAGGGTCAACTTAGTTCAGATTCTGATCTGCTTTTGTTAAAATTGTTACAATAGTCTCCTAATTGGTATTCCTGCTTCCTGAGTCTTTTATTCTAATTCATAATCAAAACATCTTCCAAATTAATATTCCTGAAATATAGGCCTGAGCTTAAAATTTTTTCAGTAATTCCCTTTTATAGAACAATATACAAACTGCTTACCATGGCACTTAGAGGTCTTCATGCTCTGCTACCCACATGAATTTTAGACAATTCCCTTGTTCCCCAATTTCAATGGGTAATTTATCTTCTATCAGCCTGGCACTTAATAAATGCTTGTTGAGTTGAATTATTAATTACAACACCCTAATAATACAACACATCTTGAATGTCATGAAGAGAAAGGGTGGACAATGGCAAAGCAAAGAAACTGTCAGGAGGCTGAGTTTTAGAGACTCTGAGACAAATATGGTAATTATCAAGGATCAGAAAGTAACTCTGAAATATAGGCCATTTGATTTCTGGCAATGTCACTAATAAGGTTATTTCCCCAATTCATGAGAAGAAATAGATACCAAGAAATTAAAGAATACATGAAATAGCTTACGGTTGAATGTAGGCTTTATTCAAAGTTGTTAAGGCAAATGGCTTAACATGAGGGACAACAAAATGAATGGCAATGCTTCATGTTTTAGAGCTGCAAGAAGCCAAGAAACAGTAGAAACAAAAATACATACCAATGTTCAACCAGCAGAATAGACTTGTAGGTTAAATATGTGTAATTCTGCAAAACAATTTCTTTTTAATCATGTTATGAAATAAAACACAAACCAATGAAAGAGAAAATACACAAAAAATAAAGAGAAAATTATATCATAATCTCAAAAGATGCAGAAAAAACTTTTGACAAAATAGAGCACCCATTCCAATTAAAAACACTAGAGAACTAGAGATAAAGAAAGATTTCGTTAAAATAATAAGCAATATCTATCCAAAAACAACAGTAAGTGTTATTTGCGATGGAAAGAACTGTATGCATTGTCAATAAGATGATGGATGAAATAAAAATACCCATTATTATCACTATTATTCAACATTGCACTAGAAATGTGACCTTTAGCAACAAGAAAAGGAAAAGAAATAAAAGTAATTAGAATAGGAAATCAACAAAAATTTACTGGAAACAATTTATTTCTATATAATACTGACAAAGGCAATCAGCAAGAGATAGAAAGGGAAATTCCATTTAAAATAATTATAGACTAAATAAAATATTTGGTTGTCTACCTACTAAGACAAATCCAGGAACTGCATGGACATAATTATAAAACACTTCTCATACAAATAAAGTCAGATCTAAACAATTGAGAAAATATCAATTGCTCATGAATAGGCCAACTAAAATTTAAAAAAATACAGTTCTTCCTAAATTGTTCTATTTGTTCAGTACCATACCAATCAAAGTGGCAAAAATTATTTTGTAGAACTAGAAAACACAATAACAAAACTCATCCAGAAAAATAAAATGTCAAGAATATCAAATGAATTAATTTAAAAAATAGAAAGGATGGTGACTTAGCAGTACCACAGTAGTCATCAAAATCATAGTAAACTATAGTAATCTAATATTTGATAAATTCTCAAACTCCAGCTTCTGGGATAAGAACTCACTGTTTGACAAAATTTGCTGGAAAAACTGGAAAATAATGTCAGAAACTCAGCACAGACCTACACCTCACATCCCATATAAATATAAAATCAAAATGCGTACCTTATTTGGGCATAAGGTTTGATATCATAAACAAAGTAGGAGAACAAGGGATAATTTGGAAAAGAGAGGAATTTATGACCAAAGAAGAATGAGAGAACATTTTGAAAAGCAAAATGGACTTTAATTAAATTAAATTAAAAAGTTTTTTTTGTACAAACAAAACCAACAGAAACAAGATAAAAAAGGAAGCACAAAGTTGGGGGAAAATCTTTACAGTCAGTGTTTCTGATAAAATTTTATTTTGTAAAATATATAAAGAACTGTGTCACATTTATAGGAATACGTCATTCCTCAACTGAATGATCAAAACATATGAACAGACAATTTTCACATGACAAAATAAATGTCCTCAATAGCCATATGAAAAAAAAAATTCTCCAAATCATCACTTATTAGAGAACTGTAAATTAAAACTACTCTTAGGTACCCCCTCACACCTCTCAGGTTGACTAAAATACAACAAAAGTTAGTAATAAATGTCGGAGGACATGTGGGAAAAATGGGATATTAATGCATTGTTGGTGGAGATGTGAAATGATCCAATCATTCTGGATAGGAACTAAGAATGAAAAGCAATACTACTATGTTCACTTCTTTTTTCTGTTTTTTTTTCCTCTCCCATGGTTTTCCCTTTTGCTCTGATTTTTCTCTCTTAACATAATTCATAAAGCAATATGTATTAAAAATAAATAAAAAAAGAAGTTGAGGGTATTGTCATTAACTGAGAAATGGATAAATAAATTGTGTTATGTAGATGAGATTGAATATTGTGTTATAAGAAATAATAAGCAAGAAGCTTTTAGGGAAAAAAAATCAAAAGAATTATGTAAAATGGTGCATGGTGAAGTGACAAGAAAAGGAAAAATGTACATATTAATTATATAATTACTCTCAAATACAAAAGTCCAAGACAGTCTTGAAGGCTTTTTGATGAAAAAAATAGTATACATCTCAAGAGAGAGAGCTATGACATATCAATTTAGATTTATGTATACTTTTTAAAATTTTCTTTATTCTTCTTGATTTTGGGGGTGGGATTGATCTGTTTTCTTTTGCAACATGGCTTACTTGGTGTATATTTTGTGTGATGACACATCCATAATCTATATAAAATTGCTTGATTTCTCAAGGTAGGTAGATGACAGGAGGGAGAGCATTCGGGATTAAAAATGTTTTAATGAGTGTTTAAAATAATGTGGGAAAGGAATTTAGGTTCTATTACTACTATTAATTTTTATTTCTTAACCAGCACAAAATTATTGCTATGATATCTAGTAAAACTAAACCCCTATTTTTTTTTAAATTATTTTCTTTGAGAGTCTTCACCTTTTCTTTCTTTAAATGAATTTTATTTTTATACAGTTTAAAGTAATTCCTAGTATCTTTATTTATATTGTACTTATTATATAATCTAAATGATTATTTGTTATAATTGATATTATATTGGCTCATGAGCAAAAAAAAAGTTTTCTAATTACTTAGGTCTACCTTAACTTCCATAAAGTATTTTATAAATGTACTTATATATTTCCTTGTGTGATTTCAAAGTATGTTTTGAAGTATTTGACATATTCTATAATTATTTTAAATATTATTTATCTTTTCTTGGCAGATTTTAATGGTAAAATGAAGAGATTTGATTGTATTGTGGATTAACTTTACATTCTATAATTTCTATTAAGTTATTATTTTAGTTACTTGCTACTCCACTTTCCAGGGTTCTCAACATCATTGTATTATCTACAGAAAGAGATAATTTTACTTTGTTTTTGCATCTGCTTATTCCTTTAAGTTTTTCCCCCCATTTTATTGGTATAACTTACAAGTACTTCACAGAAGAAAATCACATGAATTCAGGCAACATTATAGAATTCCCAGTCCCTCTGTTTTTGTCCACCTGCATTTTTTATTTCCTTCACAGGCTAATTGTACACTATTTCAAAGTCCAATTATTTTTGTACAACAAAACAGCTGTTTGAACATGTATGCATATATTGTATTTAATTTATTATTTAACATATTTAACATGTATTGGTCAACCTGCCATCTGCGGGAGGGGGGGAGAGGGAGAAGGAGGGGAAAAATTAGAAAAAAGGTTCTGCATTTGTCAATGTTGTAAAATTACCCATGCATATATCTGGTAAATGAAAACTATTACATAAAAAAAAAAAATTGCTAGGTGGCAAATTCACAAAAAAAAAAAAAAAAAAAAAAAAAAAAAAAAAAAAAAAAAAGGAAAGAAAGAAAGAAAGAATTTATCAATAACTTCCTGAAAGGGACCACAAGGCTAAATTTCACAACTATTATACCAACAAAATTCATATGGAAGAACAAAAGATCGAGAATTTCAAAAGAAGTAATGAAAAAAAAAATCAAATGAAGGTGGCCTAGTTGTACCTGATCTGGAACTATGTTATAAAGCAGGAGTCACCAAAACCATTTGGTATTGGTTAAGAAATAGACTAGTTGATCAGTGGAATAGGTTAGGTTCACAGGACAAGATAGTAAATAAAAATAGCAATCTAGTATTTGACAAACCCAAAGATCCCAACTTTTGGAATAAGGATTCATTATTTGACAAAAACTGCTGGGAAAACTGGAAATTAGTATGGCAGAAACTAGGCATGGACCCACATTTAACACCACATACTAAGATAAGATCAAAATGGGTCCATGTTTTAGGCATAAAGAATGAGATCATAAATAAATTAGAGGAACATAGGATAGTTTACCTCTCAGACTTGTGGAGGAGGAAGGAATTTGTGACTAAAGGAGAACTACAAATCATTATTGATCACAAAATATAAAATTTTGGTTACATCAAATTAAGAAGCTTTTGTACAAACAAAACTAATGCAAACAAGATTAGAAGGGAAATAATAAATTGGGAAGACATTTTTACAGTTAAAGGTTCTGATAAAGGCCTCATCTCCAAAATATACAGAGAATTGACTCAAATTTATAAGAAATCAAGCCATTCTCCAATTGATAAATGGTCAAAAGATATGAACAGACAATTTTCAGATGATGAAATTGAAACTATTTCCACTCATATGAAAGAGTGTTCCAATCATTATTGATCAGAGAAATGCAAATTAAGAGAACTCTGAGATACCACTATACATCTATCAGATTGGCTAAGATGACAGGAACAAATAATGATGAATGTTGGAGGGGCTGTGGGAAAACTGGGACACTAATGCATTGTTGGTGGAGTTGTGAAAGAATCCAACCATTCTGGAGAGCAATCTGGAATTATGCCCAATAAGTTATCAAACTGTGCATACCAGTTGACCCAGCTGTACTACTACTGGGCTTATATCCCAAAGAAATACTAAAGAAGGGAAAGGGACCTGTATGGGCCAAAATGTTTGTGGCAGCCATTTTTGTAGTGGCCAGAAACTGGAAAGTGAATGGATGCCCATCAATTGGAAAATGGTTGGGTAAATTATGGTATATGAATGTTATGGAATATTATTGTTTTGTAAGAAATGGCCAACAGGCGGGAGCCAAGATGGCGGAGAAGATACACGCGACTGTGTAAGCTCCGTTCTTCCCTCACAACCAACTAGATTTACTCAGCCTCAGAAATAGCGCTGGACTGATTAAATCCACAAGGACTGGAAGCACGACTTACCAGCTGAAGAGAATCTGGAGTTTCAATAGGAAAAGTCAGCTCCCAGGGGAGGAAGAAGAGAGGCCAGCGCAGACGGTGGGGTAGTGGCACACTGCTCCAGTTGCGCTGGGGAAGGCTCTGGGATCAGAGAAGCCACTGAGATAAAAGAATCTGGCACAGGCTGTTAGCTCTTCTCTGCTTATAATACAGCAGTTCAGAAGAGAAATCTAAGTAACTTTAAAATTTAAAACCAGATTGGATCTTCCCGGATCCCGGGGGGTGACTCAGCAGATCTTGGCACTGTGGGTGTGGCCGACATAGGCAATCCAGGCTTTCACATGGGGGCAGTTAACAGATTGAAAAGTGGGCGGAGCTGTAACTCATAGTGCCTGGCTTGGCTGGAGGCTGTGAAACTGAAGTCACAGAGAAGCAGAACCTTTGAACTAGGGACCGCGGTTTCTGGCAGACACTTCCAGTTTGAGCACAGGGGCTTTTCATGTCACCTGCTGCAGACATCCACGCCCCACCGGGATGCATAGGCTGGGCTTTGAGTCGCCTTTACTGTTCAGTCTCAAACCTCAGGGAAGCCACTAGAACACAAAGCCCTCAAAGCACAGCAGTGCTGATCACCTCTGAGGCACTTCCAGGGAGGGGGTGGGGAACTCTCTCCCAGAGCTCTCTCTTAACTCAGGCGCAGGGGCCACTGCATCCATCTAGTCTGGGAGGAAGCTGGTAAAGAAATAAATAAATAATTTCCTACCCCAGGGACAGATCCCAAAAGATTTTTTAAGTATGAGCAAAAAGCCCCAAAAAACTATAGATTCCTTCTACACAGAGAAAGAGCGAGTATCTAACCCCAAGGAAGTTAACAGCAGAGAGTCAGCAGATAACAACCTAAAGGGGAATGATTCCTGCCCCCCATCACATAACTCACTTCTTGAAGAGACTATTAAAAAGTTAAGAGAGTTTGAAGAAAAATGGGGAAAGGAAAGAGAAGCTATGAAATTGGAGTTGGAAAAAATAAACAATTCACAGGAGATGCAGGGAAACAAAATTAGTGAATTAGAAAAGGTAAAAAAATCACAGGAAAGTAGGATTTCTGAATTGGAGAAGATAAAAAAGTCTCAAGAAAATAGGATTTCTGAATTGGAGAAGATAAGAAAGTCCCAAGAAAATAGGATTTCTGAATTGAAAAAGAAAATAATTCTCAAAAAAAAATTAGGGAAATGGAAAAAAATTCAATAGAGCAAAATAACTCATTTAAAACGAAATTGGGCATTGACAAAAAGAACTAAAAACTGTGAATGAAGAAAATAATTCCTTAAAATTCAGGATGGAACAAATAGAAATGAATGATTCATTGAGAACCCAAGAATCAGTCAAACAAAACAAAAAAAAGAAAAAAAAAAAGAAAAGCTGGAGAATAACGTCAAATACTTACTGGGAAAATCTATAGACCTGGAAAATAGATCTAGGAGAGATAATCTGCAGATCATTGGACTTCCCAAAAACTATGACCAAAAAAAGAGTCTAGATTCTATTTTACAGGAAATTATCAACGAGAACTGTCTAGAGATAATAGAAACAGAGGGGAAAGTAGATGTTGAAAGAATTCATCGAACTCCTGAAATAGACCCTAAAAAAAGAACACCACGGAATATTGTGGCTAAGCTGAAGAATTACCACACAAAGGAGAAAATCCTGCAAGCAGCTAGAAAAAAACAATTTAAATACCAAGGTGCCACAATAAGGGTCACTCAAGATCTGGCTGCATCCACATTAAAAGATAGAAGGGCCTGGAACCTGATATTCCGAAAGGCAAAAGATCAAGGATTGCAACCAAGAATTAACTACCCAGCTAAGTTTAGCAACTTTTTCCATGGAAGAAGATGGTCATTCAATGAAATAGAGGAATTCCATATGTTTCTAAGAAAAAAACCAGACTTATACAAAAAATTTGATCTACATCCACAAGACTGAAGAGAAACAGAAAAAGCTACACAGAACCCTTGAGAACTATATCTCTGTTGTGGGTATATAGAAAGTACGCATGGATAATTTGATTTTACTGATATAAAAGAAAAAAAAAAGGAGGGGCTGTAGTAAAGGGAAGGGGGTAGTATCAGAAAAAGGGGAGGGTGTGATAAAAAGAGGGAAACTACATCCCAACAAGAGGCATAGAAAATACACCATATCTGAGGGAATTTAGTGAGGGGGAGAATCATTGTGTGAATCTTACTCTCATCAGAAGAGGATCAAAGAGTAAATAATTGTCATATTTGTTTTTCAGAGAATTCTCTCTCACCTCATTAAAAGGGGGGAGAGGAAAAGGGAAAAGGAAAAGGAGAATAAGTGAAGGGACGTGGAGGGAGGGGGGAGGGACACTAAAAAAAAAAGGGAGGGCTGCGCATCGCAAGGGGGGTCTATAAATTAAATATTGGGGAAGGGGTTCAGGGGGGTCAAGGGAAAAAGCATAATATGGGGATAATATGATGGCAGTAAATAGAGAATTAGTAATTTTAACTGTAAATGTGAATGGGATGAACGATCCCATCAAATGGAGACGGATAGCAGACTGGATCAAAAATCAGAACCCTACAATATGTTGTTTACAGGAAACACACTTAAAGCAGGGAGATACATACAGAGTAAAGGTAAAAGGTTGGAACAGGATCTGTTATGCTTCAGGTAAAGCCAAAAAAGCAGGGGTAGCTATTCATATCTCAGATCAAGCAAAAGCAGAAGTTGATCTAGTTAAAAGAGATAAGGAAGGAAACTATATCTTACTGAAAGGTAGCATAAATAATGAAGCCATATCAATACTAAATATATATGCACCAAGTGGTATAGCATCTAACTTTCTAAAGGAAAAGTTAAGAGAATTGCAAGAAGAAATAGACAGTAACACTATAATAGTGGTAGATCTCAACCTTGCACTCTCAGATTTAGACAAATCAAACCACAAAACAAACAAGAAAGAAATTAAAAAAGTAAATAGAACATTAGAAAAACTAGGTATGATAGACCTTTGGAGAAAACTGAATGGCAATAGAAAGGAATATACTTTCTTCTCAGCAGTTCATGGATCCTATACAAAAATAGACCATATATTAGGACATAAAGATCTCAAAATTAAATGTAGGAAGGCAGAAATAATAAATGCCTTCTTCTCAGATCACAATGCAATAAAAGCTACATTCAGTAAAAAGTTAGGGGTAAAAAGACCAAAAAGTAATTGGAAAATGAATAATCTCATCTTAAAGAATGACTGGGTGAAACAGCAAATTTTAGAGCCGAGAAAGAGATTCAAGGAATTAGAGTAGGAAATGAGGAAATCAAACTATCACTCTTTGCAGATAACATGATGGTATACTTAGAGAACCCCAAAGACTCTGCTAAAAAGCTATTAGAAATAATTCAGAATTTTAGCAAAGTGGCAGGCTACAAAATAAATCCACATAAATCCTCAGCATTCTTATATATCATTAACAAAATGCAACAGCAAGGGATACAAAGAGAAATTCCATTCCAAACAAATGTTGAGAGTATAAAGTATTTGGGAATCCATTTACCAAAGAATAGTCAGGAATTATATGAGAAAAATTACAAAACACTTGCCACAAAAATAAAGTCAGATTTAAATAATTGGAAAGACATTCAGTGCTCTTGGATAGGCCAAGCGAATATAATAAAGATGACAATACTCCCCAAACTAATCTATTTATTCAGTGCTATACCAATCAGACTCCCAAGAAACTATTTTAATGACCTAGAAAAATAACAACAAAATTCATATGGAAGAATAAAAGGTCGAGAATTGCAAGGGAACTAATGAAAAAAAAGTCAGAGGAAGGTGGTCTAAGTGTACCTGATCTAAAGCTATATTATATAGCAGCAGTCACCAAAACCATTTGGTACTGGCTAAGAAATAGAACGGTAGATCAGTGGAACAGATTAGATACAAAGGACAAAAAAGGGTACATCTATAGCAGTCTAATCTTTGACAAACCCAAAGATACCAACATTAGGGACAAAAATTCATTATTTGGAAAAAACTGTTGGGAAAACTGGAAATTAATATGGCAGAAATTAGATATGGATCCACACTTAACACCATATACCAAGATAAGATCAAAATGGGTCCATGATTTAGGCATAAAGAATGAGATCATAAATAGATTAGAGGAACAGAGAATAGTCTACCTCTCAGACCTGTGGAGGAGGAAGGAATTTATGACCAGAGGAGAACTAGAGATCATTATTGATCACAAAATAGAAGATTTTGATTACAACAAACTAAAAAGTTTCTGTACAAACAATACTAATGCAAACAAGATTATAAGGGAAGTAACAAATTGGGAAAATATTTTTAAAAGTAAAGGTTCTGACAAAGGTCTCATTTCCAAAATATATAGAGAACTGACCCTGATTTATAGGAAACCAAACCATTCTCCAATTAATAAATGGTCAAAGGATATGAACAGACAATTCTCAGATGAAGAAATTGAAACTATATCTACTCATATGAAAGAGTGTTCCAAATCACTACTGATCAGGGAAATGCAAATTAAGACAACTCTGAGATACCACTACACACCTGTCAGATTGGCTAAGATGACAGGAACAAATAATGATGAATGTTGGAGGGGATGTGGGAAAACTGGGACACTGATACATTGTTGGTGGAGTTGGGAAAGAATCCAGCCATTCTGGAGAGCAATTTGGAACTATGCTCAAAAAGTTATGAAACTGTGCATACCCTTTGACCCAACATTGCTGTTATTGGGATTATATCCCAAAGAAATACTAAAATAGGGAAAGGGACCTGTATGTGCCAAAATGTTTGTGGCAGCTCTTTTTGTTGTAGCTAGAAACTGGAAGTTGAATGGATGTCCATCAATTGGAGAATGGTTTGGTAAATTGTGGTATATGAAGGTTATGGAATATTATTGCTCTGTAAGAAATGACCAGCAGGAGGAATACAGAGAGGCTTGGAGAGACTTACATCAACTGTTGCTGAGTGAAATGAGCAGAACCAGAAGATCATTATACACTTCAACAATAATACTATATGAGGATGTATTCTGATGGAAGTGGAAATCTTCAACATAAAGAAGAGCCAACTCACTTCCAGTTGATCAATGATGGACAGAAATAACTACACCCAGAGAAGGAACACTGGGAAGTGAATGTAAATTGTTAGCACTACTGTCTATCTAACCAGGTTACTTATACCTTCGGAAGCTAATAATTAATGTGCAACCAGAAAAGGGTATTTACACACATATATTTTATCTAGGTTATATTGTAGCACATGTAAAATGTATGGGATTGCCTGTCATCGGAGGGCGGGAGTGGAGGGAGGGAGGGGATAATTTGGAAAAATGAAAAAAAAAAAAAAATGAAATGGCCAACAGGATGAATACAGAGAGGCTTGGAGAGACTTTCATCAACTGATGCTGAGTGAAATGAACAGAACTAGGAGATCATTATACACTTCAACAATTACTATATGAGGATGTATTCTGATGGAAGTGGATATCTTCAACATAGAGAAGAGCTAATCCAATTCCAGTTGATCAATGATGGACAGAATCAGCTACACCCAGAGAAGGAACACTGGGAAATGAGTGTAAACTGAGCATTTTTTCATTTTTCTCCCCAGATTATTTTTACCTTCCAAATCCAATTCTTCCTTTGCAATAACAACAACAACAAAATTCGGTTCTGCACATATATATTGTACTAGGTTATACTATAACATATTTAATATGTATGGGAATGCCTGCCATCTAGGGGAGGGGTTGGAGGGAAGGAGGGGAAAAATTTGGAACAGAAGGGAGTACAAAGGATAATGTTGTAAAAAAGTTACCTCTGCATATGTACTGTTAAAAATGTTATAATTATAAAATTAATAATAAAAAATAATAAAGAAGTAAATAAAGAAATAAAGAAAACAGTATAATTATTAAAAAAAAAAAAAAAACTATTGTACCAAGGAAAAAATATTGCAAGCAGACAGAAAGAAACAATTTGAATACTGAAGAGCCACAATTAGGATTACCCAGGATTCAGCAGCTTCCATCTTAAAGGATGGAAGGGCTAGAGATTTGATATTCTGAAAGGCAATGGAACTTGGATTAAAGCCAAGAGTAAGCTATCCAGATAAAATAAGCACGATCTTTCAGGGAAGCAGATGGACATTCAATGCTATATATGAAATTCATCTATTTCTGATAAAAAAGATCTGATCTGAAAAAAAAAAAAAAAAAAAAAAAAATATATATATATATATATATATATATATATATATATATATATATATATATATAATCTCCAAACACAGAACTTGAGAGAAGCATAAAGAGGTAAAAAAGGAAAGAACTCTTGAGAACTATATTCCTATTATGGGAATATTTAGAGAGTGTGGGCATAATTTGTTTTATTATGATAATATGAAAAAGAAACTAGAGGTATAAAGGGGATTGTACTGGAAAAAGGAGGTAAATAAGAGAAATTACATCTCACAAAGAGGCAAAGAAGATCTACTATAATTCAGGAAAAGAAGGCAGGAGAATGAGCATTGTGTGAATCTTACTCTAGTCAGATTTGGTTCAAATAGAGAATGTCAGATATATTTTGTTTCACAGAGAAGCTTCTCTCACCTTAAGGAAAAGGAAGGATAATAGAAGGGAAAACAGAAGTAGTAGGGTAAAAGTGTAAAAAGGGGAAAGGGGCTCTAAAAAGAGGATTGTTTGAGGGAGGTGGTGATCAGAAGCAAAATACTGTGGAGGTGGATAGGGGGGAAGGAAAGAGAAAAGCACAACTTAGGGTAAATATGATAGCAGCAAATACAGAATTAGCAATTTTAACTGTGAATGTAAATTAAATGAACTCTTCCATAAAATAGAAGCAAAGAGACTGGATTAAAAGTCAGATTCCTGCAATATGTTGTTTACAAGAAACACATTTAAAGCAGAGTGATATATAGAGAGTGAAGGTAAAGGGCTAGAGCAGAATCTATTAAGTTTCAGGGGAAGTAAAACAAAACAAACAAACAAACAAACAAACAAACAAACAAAACAAAACAAACAAAAATAAATGAAAAAGGGGTAGCAATCCTGATCTCAGATCAAGTAAAAGCAAAGATAGTTCTAATTAAGAGAGATAAAGAAGAAAACTATATTTTACTAAAAGGTATAATAGATAATGAAACAATATCAATATTAAACATATATGCATCAAGTGGTATAGCATCCAGATTTCTAGAGGAGAAGTTGAGAGCTGCAAGAAGAAATAGACAACAAAACTATACTAGTCAGGGATCTCAACCTTTCACTATCAGAATTAGATAAACCAAACCAAAAAATAAATAAGAAAAAAAAATTAAGGAGGTAAATAAAATGTTAGAAAGTTTAAGTATGATAGATCTTAGGAGGAAATTGAATGGAGACAGAAAGTAGTTTACAATTTTCTTGGCAGTTCATGGAACCTATACAAAAGCTACCCATGTAATAGGGCTTAAAAACCTCAAAATCAAATGCAGAAAGGCAGAAGTAGTAAATGCATTTTTTCAGATCATGATGCAATAAAAATCACATGCATTATAAGGCAATATCAAAATTTAATTGGAAATTAAATAATCTAATCCTAAAGAATGAAGGAGTGAAATAACAAATCATACACACAACCAGCAACTTCATTCAAGAGAATGACTATAATGAGATAACATACCAAAATTTATGGGATGCAGCCAAAGTAGTTCTCAGAGGAAAATGTTATATCTCTAAATGCTTACTTGCATAAAATAGAGAAAGAGAAGATCAATGAGTTGGGCTTACAACAAAAAAAGCTAGAAAAAGTGCAAATTAAAATCCTCAATTAAATACCAAATTTGAAATTCTGAAAATAAAAGGGTACATTAATAAAACTGAAAATTAAAAAAAGTATGAAATTAATAAATAAAACTAAGTTTTTTTAAGAAAAAAAAACACAAAATAGATAAACCTTAAGTTAATTTGATTAGAAAAAGGAAAGAAGAAAATAAAATTATTAGTCTCAAAAATGAAAAGGGAGAATGTTCCATCAATGAAGAGGAAATTAGAGCAATAATTAGGAATTATTTTGCCCAACTATATGTTAATAAATTTGATAATCTAAGTGAAATGGGGAATATCTACAAAAAATAAATCACACTGGTTAACAGAAGAAGAAATAAGTTATTTAAATAGCTCTATTTTAGAAAAAGAATTAGAGCAAACTATTAACCAACTCCAAAATAAAAAATCTCCAGGGACAGATGGATTTACATGTGAATTCTACCCAACATTCAAAGAATGATTAATTCCGATACTACATAAACTGTTTGAAAAAATAGAGAAAGGAGTCTTACCAAATGTCTTTTATGACATAGATATGGTGCTGATAGTTAAGCCAAGTGTGGTCAAAACAGAAAGAAAATTATAGAACAATTGCACTAATGAAGATTAATCTACTTATTTAATTCCATAACAATAAAATTCCCAAGAAATTATTTTACAGACTAGAAAAATAATAACAAATCTGGAAGAACATAAGGTCAAGAATTTCAAGGAAATTAGTGAAAAAAAATAACAATGAAGATGGACTTCCTATGCTAGACCTAAAAATATATTATGAAGCAGTGGTCATCAAAACCATTTGGCACTGGCTATGTAAATAGAGTAGTCGATTAGTACATAGGTTAGGATCACAAGACAAAATAGCCAGTAAGTGCAACAATCTAGTATTTGACAAACCCAAAGACCCCAGCTTTTGGGAATAGAATTCACAATTTGACAAAAAACTGCTGGGAAAATTGAAAACTACTATGGAAGAAATTAGGGCTTGACCCATATCTACCACATACCAAGACAAGATCTAAATGAGTTCATGATTTAGACACAAAGAGTGATATTATAAGCAAATTAGAAGTACATAGTATAGTTTACCTCTCAGATCTGGGAAGAAGGAAAGAATTTGCTTCCAAAGAAGAACTGGAACTCATAAGTGAACACTAAATAGATAATTTTGATTATTAAATTGAAAAATTTTGTACAAACAGAACTTAGGCAGACAAGATCAGAAGGGAAGCAAAAAAATGGGAAATCTGTTTTACATTTAAGGGTTCTGATAAAGGCCTCATTTCTAAAATATATAGAGAACTGACTCAAATTTATAAGAATTAAATCCATTCTCCAATTGATAAGTGGTCAAAGGGTATGAACAGATAATTTTCAGATAAAGAAATTAAAACCATTTCTAATCATATGAGAAGGTATTCTAAATCACTATTGTTGAGAGAAATGCAATTTAAGACAACTCTGAGATACTATTACATATCAGGAAAAGGCAATGATGAATGTTGGAGGGAATGTGGGAAAGCTGGGATATTAATACATTGTTGGTGGAACTGTGAACAGATCCAGCCATTCTGGAGAACAATTTGGTAGTATGCTCAAAAATTATCAAACTGTGCATTCTCTTTGATCTAGCAATATTTCTAGTGGACCTATATCCCAAAAAGGTCTTACTTAAAGGAGGGAAAGGGACCCACATGGGCAAAAATGTTTGTGGCAGCCCTTTTTGTAGTGGCAAGAATAGGGAAATTGAATGGATACCCATCAGTTGGAGAATGGCTGTATAAGTTGTGGTATATGGATATTATGGGATATTATTGTTCTGTAAGGAATGACCAGCAGGATAATTCCAGAAAGGCCTAGAGAAAATTACATGAACTGATACTAAGTGAAATGGGCAGAATCGGGAGATCATTGTACAAGGCAACAAGATTATATGACAATCAATTCTGATGAATGTGACTCTTTCCAACAATGAAATGATTGATGCCATTTCCAAAGATCTTGTGATGAAAAGAGCCATTTATACTCAGCCATTATTCTGTGAGTAATGAATGTCAATCACAACATAACATTCTCACTCTTTTTTTGTTATTTGCTTGTATTTTGTTTTCTTACTCATTTACTTTCTTTTTTATCTGATTTTTTTTGTGCAGCAAGATAATTGTATAAATATGTTTATGCATATTGGATTTAACACATATTTTAACATGTTTAGCATACATTGCATTGCTTGCCATCTAGGGGAGGGAGTGGGGGTTAAGGAGAAGAAAATCTGAAACACAAGACTATGCAAGGATGAATGTTGTCAAATTATCCATGCATATGTTTTGAAAATAAAAAGCTTTAAAAATGTGTAGAAGTCAATCTCTAAAAAATGAATAAGCATGTAAAATTATATAGAAATTCAGTCTAGTTTAAAGATGACTAATTCATATCAACAGCCTGAAGATACGCTATCCTTTTCTTTGCCTTCACACTGCAAAATAGCAACCAACCAATCAAAAAAATAAAAAAATGATGTGGGCTTGCCTATAAATACTCCAAAAAAGAGAAATACAAGAAAAAATAGACATGCAATTATCAAGAAAATAATAATTTGCCACAACTGTTTGAAAAAAATGGGAACAAATATTTCATAGGAGAAAAATGAATAAGGATGGATGTTCAAAAAATAAAGACATAATAATAAATGACAATGGGGTCTAAAGATTTAAGGAGATTTTAAGAAGATATAATGAAAGGAAAAGTAAATTATTAATCTATAATATAAATTTGATTTTTTTTGAGGTAACTCACTATCCCTTATGTTTTAACCATAAAAAAAATTAATTGAATTTCAAAGATTCATAGAAGAGAACATATCAATTTTGGGAAACTTAGATTTGTCCAATGTGAACAAATCTGACAAAAATATTTTTTAAAAGAAAGATGCATGATGTCAACTGAATGAGAATGATAGAGAATGCATACAATCCTCAACATTAAATAGTATCCTTACCTAGCAAATGTGATAGGGAAGAAAATAAAAATATTAAGCAGATTCTTGAGAGGTAATTATAAATTAGTCCAAATATCCCTTAAAAGTCCTTAAAATTATATCTAGCAAGTGGTATAATATTTCCATTTATTTTCTTACAAATAATGTTTTATTAATTATATTATAATTATATTTATATAATTAATAATTTATGGTAGTTACAATGTTCCAGGCACTATGCTAAATACTTTTCAAATATTATCTCCACTGACTTTCACAAGAACTGAAGTGTTTTTATTGTCTCTGTTTTATTGATGCAGACACATAGGACAGGAAAGGTTAAGTGACTAGGCCAAGACTTTGCATCTAATAAGTGACTGAGCATCAACTGGAACTCAGGTCTTCGAGAGTCCTGGTCAGCTATTTGGTGCATTGTGCTACCTCGTTGCCCCAGTTTAAACCTATGTTTCTAGATACATAATTTGAAAAGATATCAAAAACAAAAAGAATGCTTCTTTATGTAATGAAATATTGATATTGATTCTTTTTGTGGTAATAAAAATCTGGAATCAAAGTGAGTGCCCATTAATTTACAATAAGTAAACAAATTAGCTAGAAAAAAATGTAATAAAATAATATTGGCTAATAAGAAATAAAAAATGTATATGAGAAATTTGAGAAGTATAGGATCACTTAGGCAACTGACTCAAAGTAAAATAACTTGAAACAGGAAAATATTGTACATTAGAACTCCAACCACATAAATGGAAAGAAAATAAAAACAAACAAACACAGTGCTATATAGTTTAAATGACCAATCATGACCTCAGAAAAGACATGACAAATTGTACCTTCTTTTTAGTAGAGAGGGTATAGAATGATTATGAAATACTTTAAACAGTATTAGATGTGGCAATTGCATCTTTCAGTTGGGTTTAATTTATTTTTGTTTTTATTTATTCATTTTTTGGGGGGGGAAGGAAAGACATTGCAAAAGGAGAGATGAAGAATATGTTAGGATAAAAAAAAACAAAGGATAGAAATAGATACTGATTCTGTGATCTCATTACTTAGAGAATCCCTCAATGAGGAAATTTGCTCTATAAATGGATATTGGTGCCTTTATTGTGATTTATAGACTAAAGCAACTGTCTATAGAATTGTAAACTAAAATAAAATTTCGGCAGTCAATATGTGCCAGAGGTGGAATCTGACTTCAATACTTCCTTTATTCAAGGCCAATTCTCTATGCATTCTGGCTTTTTTTTTTTTTTTGACTCAGATGACTTGGAAGAGAGAGTAAGGCTAATAACTTGGCATAGTCCTGACTCATTTAGATATAATTGACTTGAAAATCAAGACATGATCCTTACAATGTCATTGGTCTTCTTCAGGAACAATGAATGACATTTTAGTTGCCCCCTGAGGACTCAATTGTCCAGTTCCTGTTAGACAATGATGCTATTTTTTTTTCCTTCTTACTCTCTATCCACATGGGGAATCACACTCTTACATGTGAGTATTCTATTCAAAGGAATATACATTTTGATCACTCAAAACTTGGAAGCTATCTTGGGGTTTGGAGGCTATATTTTTTTTTCTTTTCCTACTTATTAATTCCTTTTCCCCCATAAAACTGGGACAATTAACTTTTTTGTGGCATGTAGGTTTCATTTATGATTTCTTGAAATAGAGTTCTGAAAAACCAGGCTTTGATAAAGCCGATTGGGATTCAAATACAGTTTCTTAAATATGTCTTTAAACGCAAATCACTTCAGCTCTCACTTGTTGGCCAGTGATAGGTCCTAGGGTAAGCCTTGTTTAGGTTTTCATGGCTCACAGGGTAAAAAGCAATTATTTTCTATTTTGGTCAAAATCCTGATGGTCTTCCTCTCCCAAGATTGATTCTTTTGAGTTAAAAAAAAAATGGGTTATCTCTTGCCTCAATTCTTACTTGTCCTTAAATCGCTGACTTGGGCCTGCATGAGACAAACAAATCCAAGAAAGACTTTAGATTAAAGAGCCCAGTGTTTCCTTGACTAGATCTGTCATCTCATCATCCTGGTATTTTCAAAGGCAACAACCTGAAATTTTCTACTTTATTACCTCTGTCCCCTGGTCTCTTCCTTCTAGTATCACCTTAAATTCTTCTCTCTCTAAAATACTTTTCCCAATTTCCATTAATACTAATGTATGCATGTATGTATGTGTGGATGTGTGTAATATATGTTATACTCTATTTATATAGTCTTAGAAAGATTCTGAAGATCACTTTGCAATATAACTTGCTAGACTCTGAAATCCTTTCTTGAACTAAACTTCCAAATATTCAAATTCTACTGCAGATGGATTGACCATGTTGTTTTAATGCCAAACATACATTTGCCTAACAGATTATTTAATGGAGAATTCACAGAAGATAAACAAGTGGAGCTCAGAGGGAGCACTACAAGGATACTCTCAAAGTCTCTCTGAGGATCTTTAGAGTCAATTGTGAGACATGGAACATCTTGACACAAGACCACCCAGCATAGTATGCCCACAACAAATAAAGCATTGTCTTCTATGAGCAAAGCAAAATTGCAATTAATTCAAAATAAATATGAGATACAAAAATGTAGAAGCATCTCCATTAAAAATGTTCATATGGACTATTTGTACACAACTTCTTGTTGAGCCTTTTCAGTTTGTATTTGTCTGATCAACCACAGTCAAATATACCCTATCTTGACTTCAACATAATGGTATTACTTAGGTCCTCTTTGAGAAAGAAGGACAAATACATACCCATATATGCAAACACACACACACACATATACATGTATGCATAAACACATATACATACATACATCCACACAATTTATACAGAGTTGTTTTCATTTTATCTTCTGCATTAGGCTGCAAACTACTTAAGGGCAAAGGCTGTTTTGCCTTTTTTTTAGATTCCCAAACATTAGCATAGTTCCTAGAACTTAATACATACTTAAAAACTGCTTTTGGGTATGCTAAGAAAATGAAAAGGATTCAAGAAAGATCTTTAACACCTTGGCAAACATCTGGGAAATCATGAAGAAAAGAATTGAAATAAACAAGAATGAATGAATTGAATTTAGTGTAGATATTAGTCATGTTAAAGAAATTATAGATTATCTGTATTATCTCCCAATAATGAGATATGGTTGTGAATCAGGGAATACTACATCCTCATAACAATGCAAATTATATGTACTCCAAAGGCCAATAAAAATGAAACAAAAAAAGAGATTAAGTATTTGTACTAGAAATTATTCTAAGTCCTAGGAGTGTATGTGAAGAAATTAAACAGGCCTTGCCTTCAAGGTATTATCTTCTAATATGTCGAAACAAGAGAAGTGGTCATCAAGGAAGGGAGTTTTTGTCTGCAGAGTCATAGAAATGCTGTATAAACAGGATGTTTGATTCTCATTTTTTTTCAAAATATATACATTGTGAATATTAGAAATATATTCACAATAATTTGCCTTCTAAAAGGGGCATAAGAGGTACCATCAAAAACATATATCAATAGAAATGAAGGTAGATTAATTATATTGTTAGAGTGAGGAAGAACATATGAAGGACCAAAATGCTGTTCTGATATGTGTAAAATATTAAACAAATCAAAGGAGAACCTTCCATATGATCACTGGATATTCTGCTAATTTTTTCTAAACAGGCTTGATCTTTGATTGCATAGATCAATATGGGCTGCAAAATGCCCTAATAGCAAGTAGGAGATTTTCTTTGTTTAGATCACAAATTCTTCTAAGTATTCATGTATTACTCTACAAGAACAAAACATGTATACTTCAAAATATATCACCAAAATAAAAAGAAACATTCCATTTAATAAATGTCTAATTAGGACCTAGAAGAGAAATACTTTGAGAAAAAGACCAAATTTAATGAATCGTCAATATCAAGAGGCACATTTAACCAGATAATGATAAGGAGATAAATTGAAATCAACTCTGTTAATTTTTCAATTGCAAAAGCTATTCTGTTGAGGAAAGTCATGTGGTGGTGGTAATTAACATTGCTTTGTTTTCATATAAAACCTTATACCTTGTCCATTGTTCCTATGGATATGTCTCTCAGTCTGGAAGCATGCTCTTGGAAATGTTTTTTGTAACCATTCAGATTTTCAGCATTAGTCCATGAGATATGTAACTGTTCAATTTTATTCATTTTCTGAACAGTAGTATCAGATTATAGATTTCATCTTAAAATTGCCCCCTTTTTAAGCTAAAAACCATGCATAATTTGCCTAGAATTCATCATGAGGAAGTTTCTCTGGAAGTTTCCAGATGTCTCAATGCAGAGATGCCACAGATAATTTAGAAGTTTGGTCTATTGCACAGATAGTAGAGCACAATCCAGCTCAAGCTACACTAGAGCAGACTGGGCACAGGATTAAGCATTAAGGCAGGACTCTATTGCTTTGCCCATACTTACTTAGATCTGAGTCAAAGTTTTGGATGGCAATCTGAGGGTGAAAAGATACATTAGCACACCAGAGTTGGCAGTCATATTGGAGGAGGGAGTTTCTATCACAGTTCCAGGACAGAAAAGAATGTTTGTTGTCACTAACAGACCAAAGCACAGATTAGGAGAGTAGTAGAGTTTACTATCTGAAAGAAGTTAAAATTTACAGGTCCCTAGAAGCTTCTCTGAAGGCAGCTGCACAAGACTCCTGAAGCTTGAGATAATGCACATCCCACCCTGGAAGTAGAGACTATCTTAACAAAGAGTTAAAAATCCAAGAAAAGTTTGGGGAAATGAACAAATAAGAGAAAAACTTCTCATTATGAAAAGTTGCCATGGTAACAAAGAAGACCAAAATACAAAATCAGAAAAAGATAACAAAGTTTTAACTACTGAATCCAAACCTTCAAAGAAAAATATGAATTGATCTCAGGCTTTAGGAGGGCTCAAAAAGAATTTTGAAAATCCAATAAGAGAGGTAGGGAAAAATTCCCCTGTCCTTTTATTGCATGTGATTTTTATTGCATCATGATCTGAAAAAAATGCATTTACTATTTCTGCCTTTCTGCATTTGGTTTTGAGATTTTTATGTCCTAATACATGGTCAATTTTTGTGTAGATTCCATGAACTACCAAAAAAAAGTATACTCCTTTCTGTCTTAATTCAGTTTTCTCCAAAGGTCTATCTCATACCTAACTTTTATAAAATTCTGTTTGCCTCCTTAACTTCTTATTTATTTTGTGGTTTGTTTTATTTAGCTCTGAGAGAACAAGGTTGCGATTACCCATTAGTATATTTTTGCTCTCTATTTCATCTTGCAGCTCTTTTAACTTCTCTCCTAGGAATGCGGATGCTATACCACTCGGTGCATATATGTTTAGTATTTATATTGCTTCATTATCTATGGTACCCTTTAGAAAGATATAGTTTCCTTCCTTATCTCCTGTAATTAGATCATTTTTTTTCTTTTGCTTAATCTGAGATCAGAACCTCTAGTTCTTTTTTTTTTTCCTTTACCTGAAGCATAATAAATTGTGCTCCAACCCTTTATCTTCATACTCTATCACTCTGCTTTAAATGTGTTTCTTGCAAACAACATATTATGAGATTCTGGCTTTGAATTCAGTCTGCTATCTGCTTTCATTATATGAAAGAGTTCATCCCATTCATATTTGCAATTAAAATGACTAGTTCTTTATTTCCTCCCACTTTATTTACCCAAATTATGATGGTCTCTTTCCTTTCCCTCTTTCCTTCCTCTCAGTATTTTGCCTCTGATCACCACCTCCCTCAAACAGCCCTCCTGTTTTAGACCCCCCCCTTCTTACACCTTTTCCCTATTCTTAGCTGTAGCCCAAGTTCCTTTGTCTTTTGGAATGTCAGATTCCAGGACTTTCTATTCTTTAAGATGGAAGATGCTAGATCCTGTATAATCCTGATTGTGATTCCTCAGTATTTGAATTGTTTCTTTTTGTATGCTTGAAATATTTTTTCCTTGGTCTTATAGTTCTAAAATGTAGCCACAATATTCTTTGGGGTTTTTAATGTGGTGTCTCTTTCAGGAGATGATTGGTGAATTCAAACATTTTGCCTTCTGATTCTAGAACATCAGGGCAGTTTTCTTTTATGATTCCCTGAAGGATAAAGATTTGATTTTTTTTTTCCATCATGGCTTTCAGAAAGTCCAATAATTCTTAGCTTGCCTCTCCTAGATCTATTTTACAGGTCAATTGTTTTACCTATTGAGGTATTTTGTTATGGGCCAGAATTCTGAAACAAGGATTCTTAGAAGATGTGAAGTTAGTGGAATTGATGAAACAATGGTTATCTAGTTTAGCATGGTGATTAATCTGCTAAAAAGAAAGCTGTCCCAAAGACCTCCAGAAAACCTAAACACTACAGTATTTCATACTTTGTTATATTTTTTCTTTTTCTTTTTGGTTCTGTTTGACTGATTTTTGAAGTCTTATTGAGCAATTCACTTTCATTCAATTCTAATTTTTAGTGTATTATTTTCTTTAGTTACCTTTTTAAGCTCAATTTAGCCAATTTAATTTTGTTCATTGCATTTTTTTATTTCACAATTTATGTTTTTCAACTAATTGATATATTTTTATATCTATTTTGCAAAGAGCTATATGCTTTTTCCATTTCATCTAATCTATTTTTTAGGAAAGTATATGCTTTTCCCATTTCATCAAATATATTTTTAAGAAGTTTTCTTCATATAATTTGTTTTTCCTTTTTCCATACCGTTCTTGCAAAGATCTTATTTACTTTCCCCTTTTTCTTTTCTTCTAAGATCCTTTTTGAGATCTTCTAGGAAAGCTTTGTGAAATGGAGCCCCTTTGGGGCTTCTTCTGGAATTGATTTGCCTTTGAGAACCTCAGGGTCTGAGGTTTACTCTCACTCTCCATAAAAAAGTTATCTATGGTCAGAGTTTTTTACTTTTTTGCTAAATTTTTAAGGGTTGAGATCTGCTTATAAGGCAAAGGACAACAGGGCTGGTGTTTCTCACTGATTGCAGGTACTGGGTAATCATGGCCAATTGCTGAGTTCTTTTGGGGCACAGTGGCTTACAATTTACCTTTTATATTGGCTTTTCAGTGTCTTGTGGCAAATCTAATAAAACCACTCACTTACAACCAGGACATATTAGCCTAAGAAACTCACAGAAGTTCCCTAGCCCACAGAAGCAGCAACAATCTGGCTCCCTGCAGCAGTTCCTTGTCCTGGGTTCCCCATGCTGTAGTCTGGGCTCTGCAGACTGTTCCCTGCCTGTCTGAAACAGACCTGTTCTGAAATTCTTCCAAGGTATCTTCTTCAAGAAATGTGTTGTACTCCAAATATTTGTGGGTTCTGAGCTTCAAAGTCAGTTTAGAGGCTTTAATCTGCTGTTCATTGGAGAGAAGATCAAAGGAGGTCACAGAAAGTCATGTCTGCTCTCCTCCATCTTGGCTCTGCCTCCAACTATATGTGATTTCATCAGGGAAATGATTCTTAATTGTAGTTCAACTCCTTTACCTTTCAGAACATCAGTTTCTTTCTTTCTTTTTTTTGTATTAATTTTATAATTATACCTTTTTGACAGTATATATGCATGAGTATTTTTTATAACATTATCCTTGTATTCATTTTTTCCAGATTTTCCCCTCCCTCCCTCTCCTCTCTCCCCTAGATGACAGGCAATCTCATACATTTTACATGTGTTACAGTATAACCTAGATACAATATATGTGTGTAAATCCAATTTTCTTGCTGCACATTAAGTATTGGATTCTGAAGGTATAAGTAACCTGGGTAGATAGACAGTAGTGCTAATATTTCACATTCAATTCCCAGTCAGAACATCAGTTTCAAGGACCTTTGATTTTTTTTTTAATGTTGCAGCTAGTAAGTCCTATGTGGTTGCCTGATATTTTTTTTTCCCTAGACACTTGCACTATTTTTTTCCTTTACTTGAGAGGTCTGAAATATGGCTATAATGTTCCTTGGAATTTTTCTTGAAGTGGGGGAGAATCTCTTTCCTGATGTTACCACTGAATTTTTGCGTTTTGGTTCCAGGGCAACAGGACTCTTTCTCTTGATAATTTCTTGAAAGATTCTGATCACCTCTTCCTTTTGATTATGACATTTGGGCAGTACATTAATTCTGAAATTTTCTCATGGATTGATTTTTCAAGGCACTTGTTTTTCTTATGAGTTTTTTTTTTTTTAATTTTCTTCAATTTTTTTTTTATTCTTTGAATTTCTTCAGCTGTTTTAGTCTCATAAAACCATTAGTTTATACTTGCCCTTTTTTAATTTTGAAGTTGTTGTTTTCTTCAGTTAATTTAGTACTTCTTGTTTCCATTTGGCTGAGTTGTTTTCTTAAGTGGACTTTTATATCTTTTTTTTTTTTCTATTTGACCAATTTGATTGCTTAGACAATTGTTTTCTTTATCCAAGCCATTGACATTTTTCATAATTGTTTTGCATATTATTTCTTTTGCCATTTTTTTTTTACTTCTTACACGATTTTTAAGCTCCCTTTTAAACTCTTCTGCACTTTCTTTCTGGACTTGAGAGCATTTTCCATTTTTCTTTGGGTTTTGAGCATATATGTATTTGCCGTTGTTGTCTTCATTTGAGTTTATGTCTTGATCTCCCCTGTCACGATAATAAATTTCTATGGTCAGATTCTTTTTTTTTGTGGTTGTTGTTGCTATTTTTTCTCATCTCTTTTAGCCTTTTTTCTTTCTTTTTTGTTTCAAAGTCTGCAGCTTTTGGCTGTTTACTTAGAGCTGCATTGATGTTACCCAGGAGCACATGAGGAGCCCTTGTCTGGTGTTGCAATGTTGCTCTGGAGCCAATGAAGACAGACCCTGGTTTCTGGTTCTGCAACAATGTTTCTGGTTTCTGGTGCTATACTGAGGTTGCCCTGGAGCCCATGAGGGATTGTGGTTTCTGGTGTTGCAACAATGTTTCCCTAGAGCCCCTGAAGGACCTTGGTTTCTGGTGCTGCATTGAGGTTGCCCTGGAGCCCATGAGGGACCCTGTTTTCTGATGCTGTGCTGAGGGGATGAGGTGGGTATGGCTGGTGCTGCTGTAGGACAGTAGGATCCCAATGCTCATTTCTGGTGTGCAATGAAGTTGGTAGGGTATCTCTGCAATGACAGCTGCCTATTTCCCAGTCCTTGGTGGCATAGATCCTCCTCACAGAACTTCGTGTTTGCCCTTCATTCTCAAAGATGTCCATGGAATCGAACTATTTATTTTGACTAGATAAAGATTATCACTTCCTTTTCCAAGAGGACCATGACATCAGGGAGGTGATGCCATGACATGCTAGTGAATATGATTTAAGTAAGGGAGGGCTGGGCAGGGTCACATGCATCACTTTCCCCTCCAGAGCTATCTGGGTCCAGTGGCCAGGTATAGATCAAGATAACTGGAGATGGTCCTGGATGAAATGGGGACTTTGTAAAATAATCAACAGGTCTCAATCTTACTGAGGCTGCACCCATTCAGTGATTAAGGTTAGGTAGCAATTGAGGCAAAAGAATCTCTTCTTTCACCTAATCCAAAAAAAAAAAAAAAATTCTAAATAAACGAATGAATCTGGGAGGAAAAGCTTCTCATAGTTTCTGGCCAAAGCAGAAATAACTGCTATTCACAAGTAATTTAGCTATTAAGCAGAAGTGATAACTTTACAAAACAGGGAAAAGCAAGTGCAGTTAAATTATGAGTACTCTTTCAATTGATTTGAGCAAAAATACATCTAATTATCAAAAGTTCATTTGAGTAGAAATAGTCAGAATTTATAGGAACATGATGTTTTGGCTCAAAATCCCATTCAATTTTTTTACATTGGGGAACAATGTGTTATTTTCCCATTCCAATAGCTTCTGAATTGATCTTCTTGTATCATCATCTAACTAAAGGCCATTCTTTGCCTCTTTCTTACTTTGTCATAATCACTAAATGTATAACAGAGACCTGTTAAAGACCTTAGTTTAAAAAGGCCCAGTTTTCCCACTAAAATTAGAGCCATCAGCACCTTCTTCTAGAACGGAGATGGTACTAGAAAAGCAAATGAGACAGGTAACCTTACACACCCCTCCCTCACCCAAATCCAGTTTACTTGCATGTCATGGCATCACCTCCCTGAAATCATGGTCATTTTCAGGAATAGAGAATAAACAACAACCTGAGTGAAATAGAACTTTTCTGCAAATCTTCCAAAGATTTGGGCTAACAAACGGTCTTCTTGTTGATTTTGTTCTTCTAAGATATATTCAGGGGTACTATTTTATAGTTGTTTGGAGGTGAATAGAGAAGAGTTATGGAAGGTTCCTATTTATTGTTCCATCTTGCTCCAGTAAGTAGAATATATATATGCTTTATAAACCATGCCCCTTAATTTCCAAAGTCTAAGAAGCTCTTGCAGATTGTCTACAGGGCAGAACCTTGATTTATTTTAGCCAAAGAAACTCTTGAAGACATTCTAATAAGTAATGAGGGTCACAACTCACTTTGTTTACAGGAATTCCTAATTCGATGAAATCACATATCTATGAAATCCAAGAATATTTGGAAAAATTAAATTGGAATCCACTTTTGAGATAGAGTTCTTTATTCTGTTTTGGTTTGGTTTGTTTGTTTGTTTGTTTGTTTTTAATAAGCATTGTCCAAATAGAATGAAAGATAATAGCTATATTGGGCCTTCTTTGATAATGTATATTATCCTATTGCAAAAATAAATAAGTAATATAAATAATAAAATAAGTAGCTCAATGAAGTTTATATGTGCATAAAGGGCATCATCTTCATTAGTAACTCAAGTTTAAAAGACTTAAGACAAAAGGAAAAATTATTTTGCTTTTTAGAATCATCATCATTCTCAATTTCACCTTAATATTAACTATTTTAATTATAATATTATATCAATATGTTAATTAATACACATATTACATATAATATTAATATTAAATTAATACCTTAAAATATTTTCTGCACATTGCTGTCTAATGATGAATAGACTCATTAAATAAGTTAATAATTTTTCTTCTATTTTTCTCCCTAAGAGAGTATTATATTTTATTTTCATGGATATCATTAGTATTGGGATATAACAGATATGATGACCTTTCTCTGGAATGCTAGGAAATTAAATCTAAGTTCTCCACAAGCATTTAATTATTACTGCAATGTGAGATACGTTGTTGAATAGATAAAGTTCACAAAGTCAGGAAAATCTAGTTTCATGTCCCTTTTCTGAATCATATTGCTTGCCTTGAGCAAGTCAATTCATCTCTGCTACCCAATTTCTAAGTTATTAAGATAATAAATTGCAAAGTATTTGATGATTTATATGTAGTACAGGAAATTTCCTCACTAGAAATTATTAACAATCTCAGGTTGCAGTTTTATTCCTACAAACACCCCAAATATGTAAGATAAGAGTATCAGGTGGTAGAAATTAAAACAAAACAAAACAAAACAAACAAACAAACAAAAACTGTCCTTTACCTTAAGCACCTTATATTCTACTGGAATGGTGCAGCAGTTAGAAGTTAAGGCAAGAAAATTTGAGGAATAATAATCATTAATATTTGTATTAATGCTAGCTGTATGCCAGGCCCTGTGCTAAGGGATTTTCAATTATTATCCTATTTGCTCCTCACAACAGCCATGGATGAGAAAGGCTATTCTTATCTCCATTTTGCAGATATAGGAACTGAGGCAAAGAATTGTTAAGTACCTTACCCAAAACCATACAACTAGTAAATGTATGTGAATGATTTTGAATTTGGTTCTTCCTGGTTCATAATGGGAAGCTAGGTGATGTAGAGTAAGGCCTGGAGTAAGAAAGTCTTAAATTAAAATCTGACTTCAGACACTTATCATCAGCAAATCACTTAACCTTGTTTGCTTATATATAAAATGAACTTAGAGAAGGAAATAGCAAGGCATCCCACTATCTTTGCAAGAAACTCCCAAAAAAGAACAAAATTGAAAATTGCTGGACAACAACTTCCTAGTTCTAGGCCCATCGCTTTATCCATTGGATCACCGAGGAGACAACACTTAAAGAAAACCACAAACATTTATCAAAGAATGCAGCATCTGAGTGCTAAGGATTTTAAGAGTTGGGACTTAAAAAGAAGTGTCTTCCAATCATAGAAAATACCCAAGTATTTATTCAGAATTTGTTTAAATATTTCTAATTACTGCTAAATTACTGTCACCTAAGTCTATGCAAAGGAAATTATGCAGGAGATAAAATGATAGTTTTTGGATATTTGCTTTTAAGTAATTCTGATCAAAATATAGACTAAATTGTGTATGAATATTTTTTAAAATGTTAGCTATAATGACACTGTGAAAGATCAAAATGTTAAGCTGGGGAATTTGTATTTTCTAGTCAATTAGGAATCACTATTTTTGAACAGACAAATAATACAGCCAAGGTTCTGTCTTAAGGTTATTTAGGCAGCTTGGGAATGATGGTTTGGTGGAAGAAGATAGGAAAAGCAGAGAGAACAAATATGGAGCTATTGTAATAAGCCATAAGAAGCATGAACTATAATGTTCCCCCGTTCAAAGGAGAGAATGGGATGGATTTGAAAAATATTGTTGAAGCAGAATGAATAAAATATGGCAACTGACTAAAAGGGAAGGTGAAGATTGCAAAGTTAAAGATGATTTTGTACTTTTCAATCTGAGTGACAGGAAAAATGGGAATTCTCTCAGTAGGATTTTTTTTTAATTGCAGAAGAGAAAGTCCAAAATTGGGGATAAATCATTCAATTTTGGAACTATGGAGTTGGCAATTCCCTTGGAACATAAAAGTAGAGGTGTACAGAAGGAAGTTGAAGTTTGAGGATGGAGATGAGAAGAAAGCAGGCATTTTACTACTTTCTACCATATAGATTTGCTCCTAATATTTTGTTAACTATAAAAGATTTGTTTCTGAATTACTTGGAAAATTGTTTCAGTTTTCATCTCTCCTATAATTCTGGAAACTTGACTATAGAGAAGTCATTAAGTTAAATCACCAGAGTAAAGAGACTGAAACAGTTCAATTACTCTTTTCAATGTATTGCATTATTAAAACAGACCTCATAGACCATCTAATCTAATGTATACCTAACCTGACAGGTGAGTATCACCTACCTCATGGGAGCATATTATTTGTAAAAATACTCAGAACAATTAATAGCACATAATAGCATTATATAAATTATTATTCCTTTCAGCACCTCCTAACTAATGATCTCTTTTATAGCATAACCAAGAATTTAGCCAGACTTTGCTTAAAGATTTCTTATTACTATTAAATTACCATTACCTCAGGCAAATCATCCCCTTTGTATCTACTCTAAAACAAGTTATATTTACATTTGATCTCATTGAAGAATCCCTAAATTTCCTCCCATATGATTCCTTGTTTAATGCTTGAATATAAGGGTTTGTTATAGCAAACCTCATCTTCTACAAGCTAAAATATCCCTAACCTTCCAATTAATCCTTAATATATTTATCCAATTAATCCAGCCAAGACTCAAGTCTGTATTCTATGCTAGTACCTCTCCTTTAGAGGATTCCAAACTACTCTGATATTTCTAAAATGTAGGAAGCAGAACTGAATATAGCTTTCTACATGTGTTCTGACCAGCAACAGTAAAGCATGACTATTATTTCCTATGGAGACTTGTCTCCCTGCAATCTCAATGCACTCTAAGACCATAACATTTTTCTTAGTTTTCATGTCATACTTTTACAATTAGTATAAGAGTACATTAAAATGTCATATTTTCAGATGGATTATGAACAAGCCACCTCCTACTCAATTTTAAATTTATAATACAGAATCTTTTAATATCAAAATATAAGACTTTACATTTTCCTTTATCAAATATCATGCTATTAAATTTGGACAGTTATCTAAACTTGTTAAGATGATTATGAACCATAATTCTCATAAAGCTTTTATGTCTCCTAACTATATATCAGCTGAAATTAGATAATTATTATCATCATTGCTTTTATCCAAAATATTGATAAAATAAATATAAAATAAAAGAAACAAGAAACAAAAACAAAAGCAAACAAGAAATTTAACAGAACAACCCAGGTCACTGAGGTATGCTATTCAAGATCTCATTGCAAGGCAAAATTAATTCCTCTTTCCATTTGACCATTCATTCAATCCATTTAATTGTACTATTTGACTTATATCACTATATCATTTTACAAGAATAAAATAAAACTGTCAAATGATTGATAAAGTCCTGGAAAACTATATCTAGGGTATTTCCCTTATCTGCTGGAATAGATACATGGTCAAAAAAGAAAATAAGGTTAATTTGGCATTATCACTACTTGAGAGGGTCATATTAGTCCGTGATGATTATCATTTACTTTTTGAGATGTTCTTTCAAAGTTTCTCAGAATTTTGTGTAAAACAGAAGTCAAGCTCTCTATCTTACAATGTTCTCTTGGGATTGCCATAATGTGATTGAGACTATGTATGTATGTATCTATTTATCTATCTATCTATCTATCTATCTATCTATAGAGAGAGATGTGTATATGTATGTATATCTATTTATCTATTATTATATATGTAGGTATTTACATAAGGACACCCAAGTGGTACAATGAATGGAGTTAGGAAGACTTAAATTAAAATCTTGCCACAGACACATTAGCTATGCCACTTAATCCTGTTTGCCTCAGTTTCTTCATGTGTCAAATAAGCCAGAAAAAATGGTAAACCACTCCAGTATTTTTGCCAAGAAAATCCCTAATGCAGTCACAAAGAATCAGACAAAACTTACAAAATACCCACATATATATGCAAACATATGTGTAATGGATACTTATCTATTTTTAAGTGAATTATTTGAAATCTCTTGTAATTTACACTATAAAGTAGAAATAAATTGATGAGTCACTTGGATGCACTAATAAGTTGCACTACATTTTTTCCCTTTATGAGCTTAATACTGTGTGAGGCAATCACACAGAGGTATATAACCAGAATCAGTTTCCGCAGTAAAATACAAAATTTTAATTATATTGTGCTATTTTTAGTCAAATTTAGAGGACTTAATTCTTTTAGAAACCTAAAACCTATTATTTTAGAAACCTAAACCTATTATTATTTATAGGTAATTTTTGTTAGTATGAGCCACTAAAGTTTTGATCATATCTAACCTCCCAGTGCCACTAGCCTGAGAATTCTCTTTTATAATATAATTCACTTTTATGTGTGTACCAGCAAAGCAGTCTTAATTCAAACCAATATATAGACACACCGATAAAGGTTAATATAAAAAGAACACAATATTTAAACAAGGGGGACTATAACTGACCTCAAGTCTATGAATCTGAACAGAAAATGGACCTCATGGAATATCTCTCATTACTGTGTCTCTATTTCGTCTCTCTGTGCTTCTCTTTCTTTTCCTTTCTCTGTGTCTTTCTCTGTCTTTGTATCTCTGTCCCCCTCCCCCACCCCTCTCTCTCTCTCTCTCTCTCTCTTTTTCTCTCTCTTTCTCTTACTCTAAAGCTCAATAGTCTCCATTAATCCCCCACATTCCCAAAGATCAAGTGATAGGAGAAACAAATAAATCACTCCATGACTGTCAGATAAAGTGCGTTTGAAAACCTGCACTCTACAAAAGGAAAAAATGAAGTATTTTTCACCTACTGGTATTCTCAATCCTGTTTCAGAAACTGCTTACCGCCCCTTCCTTATGTGAACTCTACTGTGTGTATAAAACAGATTTGTGACTGAGTGCTCTGATAGTTGAAAGGTGGATGAGAGATAAAGGCAAAATGACCTCAGATTTTCACCTGTCTGTATGAGTGGGTGTTGCAGATGGTACCCAGAAGACTTGTCTCTGCTGATAGACTAATTTTAGTAGTTTCAGCTTAGTTGGCCATAGTAACTTTTATTTCTTTCTCCTGAATATTCACTACCACCACCACAGATACATTAGAAATCTTCCTTCCTAGGCAACAAAAAATGCTTTATCCAATATTACTCTCCTTTCATAAGAGATTATTAGAGGAATAATAATAACTAAAAATTTTGAATAGGATAATCCATCTCCCAATTCCATCTATTTTCACTGACTCTCCCCCATTTCTGTCATTCTCTCCCTCCTCATCTCTCTCCCTCCTGACTTATCTGGCATAATAAATTATTATTATTTCTTTACACCGTAATTACAATAATGAATGAGGATGGAGTAAGAATTCTGGACACTGGATAGGGAGTCATACAATCTAATTTTGACTTCTGACTCTGCTATTGACCTCTCATGCCTTAAGTATCCTAATTTGTAAAACTTAAGACATAATTTGATTGTTTTCTTGATCCTTGTAAGCTCTAATAATCTTTGATTCCATAAGGTGAATTTTAAGCAGGATCTTGAAAATTTGGAATTTATTTGATAAAGAGTAGTGGGTAGAGGTGAATTAGAGGCAAGAAATAACATGTACAAAGACATTGAATTACCATTTGCTTTTAAATCAAGAATATTCCATGAAGAAAACTCTGGAAACTAATCGATTTTAAGAAAATAGAAAAAATTTTACTGCATTTTGGTGTTAGTATGGCCTTTGGCAATTTGTTAAAATGTCAAATGGAATTCCATTAGCTACTATAAATTTATAAATATTCTAGTGATCTTTATTTGCATAGCTGCTTCCTCTTTGAGCCAATGATATTTATTACTCAGTGCCAAAAAGATTCAAATCAATATATTCTTTTCTATAAGTCGAGCAATTCCCCTTGATAATGAAATATCTATAATAACAATAATTCAACATTAGTCATGTATCATAAAATAACATACTTTTGACGAACAAATTCCAGCCATTCTGTTGAGTGAATATAAGAAAAATAACTATCATTTATATAGCAATTTATGATTTGAAAAGACTTTATATATATTTTCATTTTATCATATATTTTTCATGTTTTATGAATTTATATTCTTTTAGGAATAGTAATAACAGGTGATGAATCTTACCCCTATTTTATTGATGAGGAAACTGAGACAGACACAGCCTTAAGCAGTTGACTTGTACATATTCTCAGAAGTTATCTGAGGTGGGATTTGAAATTACTTCAAGACCAACATTGGATCCTCTGTGACACCTAGATAATCCATAGTCATAGAAAGATAAGGATATATGTATAAGCATAGTAATAAGAACTAGAAGAGTTCTTATAGGTTTACAGATTAAAAGTTAAAAAGATATCAGAAAGTATTTAGTTTAATGCTTTTATTTAATATCTTTTTAAAAACTGATAAAAAGGAGTTGCTAAGAAATATATGACCAACATCATGCAAGAAGAGAGCTAAATCTTCTTGCCTATGTGCACATATCTGACTAGCTAGCTGTTGTTTAAAAGACAGCATTGGATTATTTTTTTTTGTTTAATCATGTCCCATACTTTGGGGCCTATTTGGGGTTTTTCTGGCAAAGATACTGGATTGCTTTGCCTTTTCCATCTCAGATTCATCCTACAATTGAGAAAACTGAGGTAAAGTGTGTTAAGTAATTTTTCGAAGATCACATAGTTAGTATTTGTCTGAGGCTAAATTTGTATTCAAGTTTTCCTGATTCCAGGAATAGAACTCTATCCACTATACCATCTAAATGTTCCTCTGGCTGGATTTTAAATAAGTTCTGAATCTATATGTAGAGTCACATGAGTTGTTTTGTTCCAATGCCCACTGATTGACTATATGACAGTGGCAAAAAATACCAGTAATCAGAGTAGATTTGAACATGCTTTAATATTTTCATTTTTAAATAAAATATATTATGTAGATGCAAGAGAAGTGTTGTTATTATTTATGTTTATATTATCCAAATTATTTGGGGCTCAAAGGACTACACAGGCTTAAGTACAACTTACAATGTTATGGTGGGCTTCTATTGCATTAGGATTTCATTTCACTTCATTTATTTATTATGTTGTCAATTTACACTCAAAGGGGATAAAGTAAATAAGTTGTAATTTATCACTGAAACATAGATAATGATCCAGAATTATCCTTATCAAGCTCATTGTATGTGAGAAAACTGAGATAAACATGTTTGAATGTCTTAACCAGGGTCACATAGCTAGTAGGTGTCTGAGACCAGATTTGAAGTTAGGATAATGTGTTTTCTTGACTCCAGCCTCAGCATTCTATCCACATGTCACTTACTTCCTTTCTTAATCTACAACCAGTCTCTGATAGCACTTTTTCTCTTAAAGTCCTTATAAGGCTAGAGGTCATCTACTCACTCCTCCCCTACAGTCATTTTACAAATGAGCAAACTGAACCTTAGCAATGTAAAGTGTCATATACATAGAAAATAGTAGAACATTTGTTCAAATGTGGATTCACTTCTACTAGAAACAAGTCTTTATTGCAGTCATGGAATTTTAGATATGGGAATTTTAAAGAAAGTTATATGGACAATTCAATTATATAATACTCTCATAAAAACATAAAAATAAAAAGCCATGATTTTCTTTAAAAATTCCTATAGAGGGTTAAGAAATAGTCTGAATTTATATAGAATACTGGGATTTGGAGTTTTGATTCTTCATTAGAGGTAAGGATATACCATATGATTTAAGAACAGTGACAAGAATGAAAAAAAAATATTCCATGCCCAAAGGGTTATAAAACTGTAAATATCCTTTGGTGTCCATCAACTGGGGAATGGCTGAATACGTTACAATATATGAAAGTAACGAAATATTATTGTTCTATAAAAATGATGAATAAAGTGATCTTTAGAAAAGCCTGAAAAGATTTGCATGAACTCACATTGAGTGAAACAAGCAGAACCAGAAAAAACAGTGTACACAGCAACAGCAAGATTGTGCAATGGTCAATGACTTGGTTCTCTTCTCAGCAGTTCAGTGATCCAAGGCAATCCCAATAAACTTTGGATGGAAAACACCATCTGTATCCTGAAAGAGAACTATGGAGATTGAATGTAAATCATCAGCATGTGCTATGTTCGCTTTTTAAAATCTTCTGATTTGTTTTATTTTTCTCATAGTCTTTTTTTTCCCTTTTGTTCTGATTTTTCTCTGTCAACATCATTCATGTTAAATATGTAGAAATGAATGTACATGTATAACCAAAAAATTTTGTTTTACATGTAACTGGGTAAAATAAAAAATTTAAAAATGAAAAGAAAAAAAGAAAAAAAAAAAGATCTTGCAAAATCATTAAAAAAAAGCCCACAGAGAAATTTCATCTGTGCTTTTTGTATGCATGCTCAGGAACACCTCAGTAGCCAACTAAAATGATAAGCAGGCTGATTTTTAGAAAGGCCTAAAAAGATTTACATGAACACATGCTAAATGATACACACAGAACCAGGAAAACATTCTACACAACAACAGCAATGTTGTGTAATGATCAGCTATAATAAACTTGGTTCTTCTCAACATTTTGGTGATCCTAGGCAAATACAATAAACGTTTTTCCTTACCCAGAAATAAATGGGCAAGTAAGATTCACAGTACACAAATTTATTCTCCAAAGTGGAGATTTGAGCCCTTCATTAGGAATGAATAGGTTGACCAAAACTTTGTGAAAGTTGACAGGCAGAAAACAATGTCCATGTCTTTTTTGGCCAGTTCCCTAACTTACGTCAATAAATGTATAATCTATATTTGAATTAATCTATTTTTTATACTTTACAAAGGAGGAAAATGAGGACCAAGTTGGCATAGCAAAGCCAGGACTACAATAAAACTTTCTGTTATCACTATTTTTCTAATGCTTATCCTACAATACCAGTGATTTATTGTGGGAGGGAAGTGAAAATAAAAAAAGATTTGAGGGAAGGAAGAAAGGAAAGAAAAAAATAGATTTGAAAGAAGAAAAACAATGAAATCCCATATAAGTTCAACTGGAAATGATTTTCAAAATTATTTTCACTTATTACATCTTCCAAAACACTTCCTTCAGATTCATATTCCCCATTCTTAGTCTCAGCCGATATGTGTAATTTTGTGGAAATATTGAACAAAATCTTTTTGGCCATGTTCAAGTTATGCACTTCTTTGAAATTGCTGTTTCATAGCCTTTCAAAATTGAGTTTTGGTATGATTGTGTATTTGAAAAATCATTTTCAACATCATCAGAACTTTTAATTTACACATTTAGCTTTTGAAAACCTATTTTTTTGGTCAGTCGTAAGGAAGAATAGGCAGGTAGTACAGTAGGTAAATTCTGAGCCTGAAATGAGGAAGACCACAGTTCAAATTTTGACTATTTTAATCACTTAGCTTCATTCTGCCTCCATTTCCCAATGTGTAAAATTTAGATAATAATAGCACGATTGTCCCAGAGTCATAGAGGATGAAATAAATTAAATGTAACACACACTACAAGCATGATGTTAGAAATATAAATTGTTGGAATTGGAAAAAAAAGGTTAAAAATCGTCAAATTATTCTCTGCCTTACCTTTCTCCTTTGCAAAATTGGGATAATAATGCCTATGGTGCATGCACCACTGTGCTGTTGTGAGGATCAAATGAGAGAGCATAATATAAAACAACTTGCTAAAATTAAAGTGTATTTTAAATATCAGAAATTGGGGTTATTATAACTGAATTTTAATTAATTATCATTATCTAATCAGGCTTAAGACTTATAACTGAAATGACTTCTCAAGTTCACACAAATTCTAAAGAATGATGGAGACAGAGCAAAAATTCTGTTTTCCATATTCTAAACCCATTCTTATTTCCTTATCATATTCTCATGTTCTGGATATACTGAAATCTATAACTAGGGATTTTTTTCCCATGTAGTAGAATGAAAGAATTTATTTTCAGTTATATAGTTCTCAATTTTATCATAGACAAAATATATTTTTTGTTACAAAAGTAAGTATAAATTCTTGAAAACACTCAATTTTTATGACATAAATAATATTTCCACATAGAGCTCAAAATTATTTTATACACAGCTAAAAGATTCAGTTTCATACATATACTGACATAATTATTATAAAAAACTATAAAGGAAACATATAATAAACTCTACATATTATTCTCAAAATTGCCTTGTTTCTCCTTATATAAACTTTTTTTTTCTATGCATTAAAAAATACTATGACCCTCTTTTTTGGTGTATCACTATTGTTAATCACTCTTCTTCCTTGCTGATTAACTGAGAGGAAAAATCTGGAAAGTCCTCCGTGAGCTCATGCAAAGTGAAATTTGCTGTATACAAAGTAATAATAGTGGTGTTGTGGAATGATCAGTTGTGAATGTTGCTATTTTCAACAATGATCTAAGACTACTTTGAAGGACTTATGATGAAAAATATTATACATACCCAGAGAAAGAACTGATTTGTGTCTGAACAAAAGATTGAAACATACTTTTTTTTTTTTAACCACATGGAAATATTTGCATGATTTCACATGTGTCTTCTCAGTGGAGAAGTAGGGAGAGAGAAAAACAGAGAATATGGGACTCAAAGTTTTAAAAACAAATGTTTAAAAAATTGTTTTTCATGTAATTGGAGAAGAATAAAATATTAAATTATTTTAAGGACACAAAAATAATCTATCAGATGTATTTGCTGCCATTTGTTCAATTAACTTTTTCTTTGTTAAAAGGGGAAGGATCAATGGCAAGAGGTGCTATCAGAATATAAGATATAAAAATAAAATGCAGAGATTATTACTTAAGAAAAAGAAAGGAAAAATACCTGTAACAATTAATCAGTCAGCCATAATGAATTCACATGATTGACATGTTCAAAAAGTTTCATCTTTGTCTGGTATCTGTCACCTCTGTCAGAAGGAGTGTGACATATTTCATCAAAATGTTTTCTGTAGAAATGTTTTTTCATTGCTCTGATATTAGTTCCTAAATGTCTCAGAGTTGAAATCATTGATCAATGTGTGCTAGAAATTGTGATGGACAACAAAGAAAGCAATTAGAATACCAGTGTTTTAAGGAAAGATAAAGTATTCTACAGAAGAATGTGAACCATGGTGCCATCTTAGAAAGGTACAAGATGAGGAATCTGAGGCCTTCTTGAGGAATGGAAGGAATTAAAACTTAATAATTTAGGGCTAAAATGTTAGGTTCAAAAGAACTTGCTAATAGTGAGGTTTTATTCAAGAAATCCTAAGTAGAGAATCCTGGTACAGGAGTCAGCACTTTTTATGCTAAGTAAAGTCTAAGCTTTTGGAGGGAAAATCCTCAGAGTTAATTGAGATGCATGCAATGTATACAGTATTATTTAATAAATGTTTATTGGATCAAAGGGTAATTAAGTGGTACAGTAGATAAAAGACCAGGTCTGGAGTCAGGAGAACTCTTCTTCCTGAATTCAAAACTGATCTCAGATACTGACTAGCTATGTGACCCCTAGGCAAGTTAACTTAACCTTGTTTGCTTCAATTTCCTAATCTGGAAAATGAGCTTCATTATTTTTGCCAAGAAAACCCCAAGGAAATTGATAAAGAATTGAACATGACGAAACTTGAAACTAATTGAACAAATATTGGAAGAAGTTATGTTGGCCAGCAGCAATCATGAGGGCATTTGGTGCCAGAATTTACACAAGAAGAGAATTCTATTGTAGTTCATTAGTAAAGATGTCCTTCCTCATTGTGATCAGTTCTAGCAATTAGTCTAGCAATTAGTAACTGACACAAAAAGTATCAGTTAGTATATTTCATATCATCAAATAGTTCCTCTATGGTGCTTGTCCTGTCTTACACTGTATGACAGTATAAACATTACAAAAACAAATTTTCAAGTAGATAAACAACAAGATCCTAGGCAATAATGACATCTAAGAAAAATCACTAACAACTTCTAGAATATAGCTGATATCTAGTTTCCAGAGTGAAATAATATTTCCTGACCTTGTTGAAGTTATTTTTATTCCTGCCATTCTTTCTCCTGGGCATATTTTGGTCTCATGAAAAAAAAAAAAAAAAAAAAAAAAAAAAAAAAAAGTTGTTTTCCCTATCCACAGGATCCAGGAGAGGACTGTATTGAGTTAGAATTCCTTATCTTTCTCCTGGCAGTGGGATAATTGATGGCTTAAGATCCTAACTCAGTAGCTGGAAGCTTGAGGCAAGTTGGACAGCTGCTCTCCTTGTCTTTGCCCTGTGGAATCTGACTAGTAGCCTGAAACTTTTACTTCACAGAGCTAGTTTTCCCGTAAGATCATGGAGCAATACCTTCTTTCTCTAAATATAAATACTTTGATATGTAACTATGAAGAGCAATGCAATAAGTGAGATCAAGTTGAAGCAAAATAGGGCAGTTCCCCAGCCTCAGAGTCAGCCTAGCCTTCTTTCTCTTCATTCTAAAAATTTAAACCTAAATAGACATGACTTGAAAATTAATCTCATTCTGCATGAATCATAATGCAAGCCCTTTCTCAGAAGGCACAGAGGGAATCAATGTGAACTGATGATTTTTAGCCCTTTTGTGTGGTGAGGTGCTAGTAGGCTAAGATATATGATATTTAGGACATTTCTGATAGATAAAAAGTATGATATAATGTTCCAGCAGAGAAGGGTTTAACAGAGAATGGCATCTGAGTAAACAAGAGACTGGAAAAAGGCAAGGATCCAATATAAAGGCTCACTGCAAAAGCAAACAGTGAATATAGACATCAAAGCCTTTAATTATTTTTATCCATGTCAAATATTACTGCTGGGAACAAAACAATTCATTCCTTTCCAAATATAAAATAAAACTGACTTTAGATTGGGATCTACTTGCTATCCCCTCTTAACTACAGTTATGTTAAGGAAATGTAATGCAGCCATTCTGAGAGTGGAAAGATTAGCCATCACATCCCTCAAGAAGTCTGTATTCTTGTTGCCATTCAGAACAATTTCAGAGACGTCTGATAGGGAAAGGAAGAACATGGGATGGAGTGCAACTGATTAGAAGAGACACTTTGGGGCTGATATTTCTAAAAACATACTACCCTGCCAGATGTAAATAAAAACAGAAAAGTAAGGACATGGAATTTGGAAACTGACTCTGTATCTTCAATTGTATGGTCATCAGTATCAGAGGATCATTAAACTAGAAGAAGGGATCCCAGAGACTCTCCAGGCCAATTCTTTAATTTTGAATATGAAACATTCCCAAGGAATGCCAGGCCTGAAGTCAGGAAAACCTGAATTCAAATCTGATCTTAGACAAATACAGGTTGGGAGGGACCTTGAGGAACTAATTTTACCCTGTTTACCTCAGTTTCTTCACCTGTAAACTGAGCTGGAGAATAAAATTGAAAATCACTCTGGTAACTTTACCAAGAAAATCAAAAAATGGGTCACAAAATGTCAGATATGACTAAAAAAACATGAAACACTTCTGAATTTACAGAACACTTTCCAAAGTACACTTATTTTTCTCTTTTCAAGTCAATTTATGATTATTTTTATTTCTTAAAAGTATTATTGATGCTATTAAAATATCACAATATTTAATGATATTTAAAACCTTCTCCCCATCCTACATATGCCTACATATGCATAGATTCCTTCCTTTGATTCAAAGAAATACACTTTATTACCAGCAACCATGCTTAAAAATCTTCTTGACAATGCAGTCTGCCCTAAAACTATTTTTTTCCCTTTTACTAACTTTTAATCTCTCTGAACTGTGGCTTCTGATTTCATAATCAAACTGAAACTCCTTTTATTAAATGTTATATCCAATCATTTTTTCTCACTTCTCTTTAATCTTTGACAACTGATTGTCTTCTAGTTACTCATTCTTTTCTTGGTTACCATTATATTACACTGGTTTTCTTTTCCCTGTTTTTCTCTAACCCAGTATCATGCTCAAAGTTTTACCCATATATTCCTTACATTTTCAATCTGTTGTCAAGTCTTATTTCTACACTTATAAAATATTTTTGCAGATATCCCCCTTCTCTATTCATAGAGCAACCTGTTTCATGGTCTCATATCCATCTGCTTGACCTTTAATAATGATAATCCTTTCAAAAAAAAAAAAAAAAAAAAACAGGGGATGGCTTATATGAACTAATGCAAAGTGAAGTGAGCAGAACCAGGAGAGCATTTTACACAGTAATAGCACTATTGTAAGGATATTCAAGTGTGAAATTCTCAATCACTTTGATTAAGACAATGTTCCAAGATAATTCCATAGGATCCATGAAAAAATAATTATCTGTCTCCAGATAAAAAGCTGATGGAATCTAAATGCAGATTGGAACATATTTTCCCCTTGTATTATGTGTGTGTTTTGTTTTGTAACATGACTAAGATAGAAATGTTCTTCATGATTTCACAACCATAGTAAATGTTATATTGCTTGCATCTCAAATAATGGACAAAGAAAAGAAAGGAGAGAATTTGGAGTTCAAAATTTAAAGAAATAGTATTACTTTTTATATGCAATTGGGAAATATTTAATAAAATAAATTTATTTAAAACATCTTTAGATAATTTCACAATTCTTATACTTTACTCCCTTCCACATATTTTGTGAATCAGATACATTTGGCTTCTTGATGTCACTTAAATGGAGTAGTCCATCTTATAATTCCTACTTTCTTATAGGAAGAAAAATTCAGGCATGGAAGACAGTAAGTGGAAAAGTCAATAGAGGAAGTGTATTGTTCTCAGAACATTGATGAGGTAAGTGGCACTAGATCAAAGAAAACCTGAGAAGAAAAGTATAGGAAGATTGAAAATGTTGAGGGTAGGTTTACAAAGGTTTTGCACGACAATGGAATGGTTTTTATATTTAATATTAGAACCATTAGGTATCAATGGAGTTTATTGTGTTGGAGAGGGGTATGATGGTGCCTGCAGTTTAAGATAATCACTGAGTGATTGATCTGAATGGAGGATGGACTGGAGAGGGAAGAAAATTGTGGTAGGCAGAATAGTAAACAGGTTACTAGGAGGAATAAGGTGATGAAGGTCTACAATAAGCGGTGATAGTATTAGAAAAGAAAAGGGACCAAAACACAAATTGTCAATTAACTACTTATTTGGTGCTAATTCATTTGAATCTAATTTTTGTTTTATTTGTTTGTTTGCTTTAGTAAGACAAATGTACTGTTGTGAATACACACATATTTCTTTCTTTTTCTGACTTCATAGAATCTATGTCAAACAAAAAATAAACATGACTTTTCTAACATTAATTCTAATTTTTCCCAGAAAAATCCCCCCTCCCAAATCATACATTCTGGCTAATAGTTTGGGATTGGGATTGCTTACTGGGGAAGTGGTACAAAGTCTTCATGGTTTATCAGATTCTTCTCCAACAAGGAAGGAATGAGAACTTGTCATTTATCTGTGGTTATCCAACAATTCCCCTGTAGGATTTGCAGACCAATTCATTGGACCATGAGCATGGTTCAATATTTGTTAAAGCATTTGGCTAAAGGGAAAGTTGACTTCCTAGTATGATAATTTTTTTTATTGTTTAAGAAAGGAAACAGGGCCAATCTTAGATTTTTTTCAATAAATTGATTTTTTTCAATCAATTAGTCAAGTAATATTTCATAAGTATCTATTATGTACCAGGAACCTTTCTAAATGACAGGGATACAAAAGGAGGCAAAAAATAGTCTCCCCACCTTCAATAAATATACAATGTAACTGGAGATAATAGGCAACAAAGCCATATGCAAGAGAAACAGGATTTCTTCAAATTATCCTACTAAACCATCCATGAGATAACTTGAAAAATCTTGGGTACATTGTCAAAGAAGAGCTTCAAACAAAAGTTGAGGATCCACTTCTCAGGAATGTGTTCTATGGTATTCTTGTTCAGGTATTGGTAGAATCAGATGGCTGCTAAACCTCAGAAATCTGAAATTTTATAATTTCAATATCCATGCCTTCCCAAGTCATATAATCCATTGAAATCATTGTTTCTATGTTTAAAAAGATATTGGTCTCTTGGAATAATCTGAGGAAATTCCAAGAAAGCATTTGCTAAGGGAGCCTTCATTATAACTTTGTTATATTCTAGCTGCAAAGTAATATTATAATACTCCAGTTCAAATGTCTTCTGATGTTGTTCAATCCTATTCTTTGGAGAAATATCATTTTAGGATATGATTTAGGAAGTGTTACATTAAATGTGAATTTGGGAATCAGAATAAATGTGCAAGTAGTTCTACAATAAAATAAATAAATAAATAAATAAATAATTTTCTCCTTTGCATATGCCTAAGCTTTGGGAAAGAAAATCAGTTTTTTCCTTATTCCACTTAAAATCTTTTTGAACAATTTGTTAATTTTATTCACATTAGTAATTTGGCAGGAGTAACTGATGTTGTTGAAGAGTTACACTTGAGAAACGAGAAATCTAACAATGTTGGACAATTTCCTCCATCTATTCATTTCAATACATGTTTAGCAGTCTATTCAAAGCTTCTATGCTTTACTATTTTACATGAAATTCTATCAGTCTTATTCAAATCCAACACACACTTATTAGTTTTTTCATTTTATTTTTTAATGAACAAAACACTGTGACAGTCACTGGAAATGCAAAAACAAATCAAAACAGAGCTTACCCTGACAAGAACTCATGTTTTACTGAAGAACAAAAGCAGAAAGTACAAATGTGCTAATTTGAGAGGAAAAACAAATGTGACCTCTCAAGAGAAGCAGGAAAACACTGGGGTTTTGGTTTTGTTTTATTTTTATTTTATTTTTTTTTTGGGGGGGGGAGCAAAGAGTGTTGAGCTGAGCCTTGAAAAAATCTAGAGCTTGCTTGAGACAAAGATAAGAGTTGCATGTATTTTAGATGTGGGGCATAGGGAACTGATCAAGAAAAGCCTTAAAAGCCAAGCTGAGGAATTTGTTGTTTGTTTTTTTTTGTTTTCCTTTTTTTTTCCATTTCCTTTTCTTTCTCTGTACAATAGAGAACTACTCAAAGTATTTGAGCACAGGCCGGAAATGCTAAAACTTGTCCTGTAGGAATATTATTTGATCTATTGTGCGGGATCGATTAGCTGAAGAAGAGATTAAGAATTGTAATAAAATGAGATGGTTATATTTCCAATGATGTTCATTTCCATAAATTCCTTAAATTCATCTGAAGACAGAGCAGAAACCTGGTCAAAAATAATTATTTCCACTAATCTGTGCATTTACTAAGGAGCTAGTGCAAAGTAGTAGAATTATTTTTGACAAGGAAATAAAAGCATTTTGAGTCATTTTGAGATGTAGCCTTTGACAATATGTTCCTTCACTGAAAATGAATGTTGATTCTTGATCAAAATTTCTTGAGGAAAAAAAGTTGATGTGTCTGAAGGGCTATACTGTGTACCCCTCTTAAGAGTTCCTACCTATCAGAATCTATTTCTAGTCTCTAAGTACTGTTTGTAGCAAATAAACTCTACAAGTGCTTCATGATAACTTGACAACTCCCTTTTGGAATATCAACATTGTTTCCCCATAAAAAATTATCCTTTCTACAAAGATAACTTATGTTTGTTGTTTGTAAACAATTTTAAATTCTTAAGCATTTTCTCTGTAGTGCAAGGGCCTCTCTGGTTAATGGCACAGTAAATTTTAAAATTTGATGAGCTTAAAGAAGTGAACTAAGGAGCCCTTCTGACATCAAAATTTCTATTTCTATTTGAATTTCTATTTAAAGATGGAACAACATGATTTGAGACCGTTTGTCAAAAAGACTCAGGTCATCAGAATTCAATTTTATTTTTTCATATTGACAAATACTAATACTAATACTAATACAAGTACTTATAACTGAGCAAAAGATTTTGATGATACATCTATGGTAACACAGGAAAGAGTGAAATGGGCTTGAAGATAAAAGGCTAGTAATCATGTGTGTATAGATACATACATATATTATGCATTCATGTACATACATGAACACAACCAAAGTTGTGTTGGGCACATGTATGTATTTATATATTTATTTACACATATACATGTATATGTGGGGTGTGCTTGTGTATGTTTGTGTGTGAATGTTGAGTCCTTCTTGAGACAGAGCATATTGCTTAGGGAAATGTCAAAGTAACAGAAAAGAATTGACCCTTGCAAAGGGAAGTGGGAAAAATAGTCAGGATAAAGTGAAACGTGTGAAAGACATAGCATAGAAAGACCATTAATGCTAAAATACTCTGTTATTTGAATGGTCATGAGAGTTGATGTCCAAGGAACTGAGACTAGAGGTTTGAGTTGGTTGTCTAAGAATACATTTTTCTTTCATTTTTTCTTTTTTTCATTTATGTGATAATTTATTAATTTGTTTATTTATCTATCTATATTTCTTTCATTTTTAAATTCATTTTTTTGTTCTTTTATTTGGCTTCTTTGACTTTGGTATTTTGTGTACTCTGCAATGGCTAGAGTATCTTTCTGTAAAATTGATCCTTAATGTGTCTTTTGGCTTTAACAAGTTCAGTGGTAATGAAAAAAGCATTTTTTGGTTGACCATGAGTAACTATAAAAGGGTAATAATAGAGGAATGAGGTCTTTAGAGTGATAAATTCATTTTTATAAAGAGATTTTGGTAATCATCATAAGATCAGCTATGAAAACTTATAATTAAATTTTAAAAAACCCTAAGGAACACAGAATTATACTATATTTAAGCATTCAGTTGCTTCCCATTTAAAAATACAATTTTCATATTCAGGCATTAATTTAAACTCTATTCTTCATTGAAACTCCATATTAAAAGTAATGTTTAATTAAGTTATTATTTAGTTATTATTGATTATCCTGTTGATTTATTTAGCTTATAAGGTCTGATTCCGTTAGTTTTTTTTTTTTTTTTTTTTTTTTTTTGTTGTTGTTGTTTCAATAAGAGATCAAGCTCCTTATTTCTGCAGAGCTGAATGGTGGAGCTGAGTTCTATGAGCTCTATGAGTAGAGATAACTGACATGGCTAGTTCATCATTTTGTGATAATCAAAGAAATACTCTCAACCATACTTACCACAAATACCTCTCCTTCTAGCTAACTCAATAAATAATTCCATGATATCGATTGTAATCGATATAATATTATAGCCAATCAGGAAGACAAATCACTGATTGCTACAAGTTCAAAAGGCCCCATCATGGATCCCAAATATCCACCAGCCCAATATTGCAAAATCCCCAAGTTCTTCATTCCAGTTTTAATCAACCTTCAACTAATCATCAGTCAATCAAAATATGTTACTCAAGAATGACTATAAAAATACTCTCTGTATCAGGCCTTGGATCCCCTTTATTGTCAATTAATTGTTTACAACCAGAATTCTGTACATTTTCTGTATTTCAATGGTAAGACACAAAAGTAGATAATTATATATCAGATATATATATATATGCAAACACATATGCATATATAAGATGTACACATTTGTATACACACATATATATGTATATATATTTGTAAAACCTATGAAATAATTAATTGGAAAACATTGCACATTCACACATATGTTTATATTGATTTAATATACCTATTACCTATTCACATGTTTGCATATATTGTGATATTCTTTTTCTGTAGATCATAATCCTTCTCTGGGAGCAGATCCTTTGGGGAGCTTCTGGAGGCAGCCTTCCTTTAAGTTCAGTTCAGTTCAATAATCACAAAATGCCAAAATGCAGCCAGGAGTTAATTTTACTGTCTCCTTCAAAATCTTATCTCCAGATCCTTTATTTTCTCCTTCAAGCCTTGTCTCCTTCACTTGGGGCTTGGCTAGCTTTCTTAGAGGCCTCTCTCTCTCTCTTTGATCCCCAAGAGCTCTTGTCAGAGTGTCTCCAGACAGAACAAAAGTCAAAGTTGGAATGAATCAGACTCCTCCTCCCAGAGAGTGGGTTTGTGGGTACTCCCTGGGCTTGTGGGAGCTAGTAAATACATTATTGAAGTAGAGAATTGTTAAGTGCCATACTAATTTAGATAATTATATCCATTCCAGTGACTTAGCATCTTGTAAGAATCCTAACATCATATATTGGTTTTATATATATATAATTATTATTCTAAATCAGTACTATTATTTTGGTGGTGTTATATATAAGTAAATTGAGATACAGAATGGTTCGTTGAATTGCCTAAAATTACACAGCTATTAAGTGTCTGAGGAGAGATTTAAATTCAGGTCTTCCTGATCTGAGGCCCAATATTTTATCTACTGCTGCCTTGTAATATAAAAATTTTAAAAATACACAATTGAATATATTTATATATGTAACATATATATATATACACACATATATATGTATGAACAATGCATCAAATGTGTTAAATTAAGCATTGCTGTTTAAAAAATTTCCACATCTCTAGAATATTGCATATTCTCATTTTTCCTATTTTTATATTTTTAATTTTTAAGAAAAAACAATTTGTACTGTAATATCAATGTCATAATTACAAACAATTTTGAAGAATTTTACAAAGGGATGTTGAATTAAATTTGCATATCAGAACAATATATGAAATAACAACATTGCAAAGACAAAATTCTTGAAAACTGTTAGAACTATGTATGATGAAGAATCCCTGTATTTTTGATTCCAGATGACTGAAGATAAGTATGCTATCTGAGAGAGAAGGGGTAAATTTTAGGTAGATAATGATAGATAGATGTATACAAGCATGTGTGTATGCACATATATTTGTATATATTCATTCATATATGTATGTATACACAGACATTATATATAATATGCATATTACATATAGTTGTATGCATACACAAAAATAATTGAGAAATTATATTAATATGAATTGACTATTATGTAACAGGCACTATATCCAATTGCTGGAGATTAAAAAGAAAAAAGTAGTCATTAACTTCAAGTACCTTTCTTTACATTTTTCTCCTTGTAGCCCTGATAAGAGCTCTGGAGAATCTCCTCTCAACAGTTCCTTCCAATCTTGAATGAGGTCCTCTGGAAGAGGGTTATTTCTCCCTCTTAAGCTTCTAGTAAATGCTTGAGAGATTTGGGATATCTTTTTTTTTTTTATTGCTAACTCCTAGAGCTCCCACTGAGTCATGTACTCCTCAAAATAGCATTTCTCTTATATCTTGACATTTAGGAAATTAAAATCAATTAGCTTTTACAAAACTTTTACAATAAAGTAATAGCAAAAACAAAAGTGCAAATTTTACCCTAAAGTTCCACAACTTGTAATCAAATCACTTTGATCCCTGGAGTGAGTGGGCTCAATTTTAAATTGGTTGAAATGAAGCATTTGACTAGCCCCCAAATTCAGGTTGGCTGATGGCCAGAGTTGCCTAATTTGTCTTCTATCTTGGTTGGAGGTCAATATACTGTTGAGCTGAGTGGCCATCATTCCATTTGGCTACTATTTTTGACTCAGATAGTTGAAAATTCTGCCATTGATTTTTGATTCCCTGAAATCTAGAGGCTCACCACACTGACCTTTTCCAAATTCACAAAGTAGCAGCTGTTCATGTAAAAGCAAAAGGAACAAAATACAAAGCAAAGAAGTGAACCTGATAGTCATTGACTTCATATCAGCCCCAGATGGTTAGTACTCAAGAAATCTCCCTTTTCAAAGGCTTACAACATTACTCTATTACTCAGTAAGAATTGGATTGGAAAGAGAAATGATTTGCCTGGTTAATGCCTTTTATAATCAATCTGCTTCAGCAGCTAATGAAAAGACTTATTTTCTTCACATGATAAAGAGCGTGCAAATAATACCTATGCATGCTATAGTTCAAGTGGTGATATCATTTGCAGAGTGCAGTTTGCATAATTGTAAAGATGTCTCATTGGCCCTTCAGTCCTTCAATAAACATTAATTAAGCAAGTAATAGTAATAAGTTCCAGGAATTACGTTAATTGCTCTAAGTCCCCAGTTATATATTATAGGATTAAAAGATGATAGATTTAGAACCGGAAAGAATCTAAAAGATAATTTCTCTGCCCATTAATTTTACAGATGATGAAAATGCAACCAAGAATGATCAAGTAAATTGACAAAAATTATATTGGTAGTAAGAGACAAAGACCGAATGTGAAATCAGACCCACTGATTAAAAAATATTTTTTTCCTGTAACTTGTTACTTCTTGTTGTAAATGTTGGTTTTTTTATTCAACTTATTTCATATTTACATGTCTCTCTGAATTCTTCATTTTTGCACTCTTCAATCAATGGGCATCGACTTTTCCATATTTTTGATGGGGGAGAAGAAAGGGGGGGAAATGTCCTATTTAAAACTATTTTAGTGTATCAGGACTATTTTTTTTCTTTTTTTTTTTTTTCTTTTTGTTCATTGATCTCCTTGGAGTATATATCTTTTAGGGAGATGTCTAGGTCAAAGGGTGTAGACATTTTATAGCACAATTTTAAATTGCTTTCCAGAATATTTTGGTTAATTTACAGTTTCACCAGTTATATTAATATACCTATAGAAAAGCCCATAAGCTTATTTTTTCATTTCTCACCCTACTCTTTTTTTTGACATTCTGCAAGCAACCAAGGACAGTTTAGAACACAGGCATTTCTATAGAGAAAACTTTTAATCATACATAGATTGCAAAATTGTATTTAATACACAATTAATGTAACACCACCTAAAATATGAATTTTAAATTTAATACATAGTTATACTGTGGTATTATGTGACATGACAGAGATACTATTGCTGCCTTCTTCTCATAATGAAAGCTGTAATATTCTCAGAACTGTGGCAGAACATATCCATGAGCCTTGCTTTTTTCCCCATTGCAAAGACTTTGCATTTTATTTTGTGGTAAGACAGTGTAAGGAGCATGAATACATTAATCACTGCTACACAGAAGCAAAGCTTCCATTAATTTCTAACAGACAGGAAGAGGAATGCCTTGCATGTAGAAGGCTAGAAGTGAAATGTTATCTTCCTATTTTGCTTGCTTAAGAACTGGCTCATGAATAATCATCAGGCATCAAGAGCATAGTGGTTATATCTTGTTTTCCAGAGCTATATTACAAATATAGTAATTTTGAACCTGTTGCAACATGAGGCCCCAAAGAAATCTGCAACCAGAGGTTTGTCACATTCTATACATAGACATCCCCATTTCTTAAAATCATAACTCTAACTCCTAAGCTTCAGTCTCTCCAAAGTGTCTTTCCAAAGTCTCAGCATGAGGCTTAAAACTCTTGCAATCTGCACAGAATATGTTTCAGTAGGACTTACTAAACAGGAAACATTTCAAAGGACCTTCATGATAGTAAAATACTGGATGTAGAGGCAGGTATAACAGAGTTTAATCCCATCTCTAATACTTATGAGCTATGTGACTAATTATTTAACCTTTATTTGCCTATGTTTCCTCAATAATAAATGAACAACATATACTTCCCAGGGTCACTCAAGAATAAAAATGTTGCTTACCAAAATTACAGTAAAATCTCCTTGAGGTCATGGATTGTCCTTTTTTCCCTTTATATTATCAGCACTTAGCATAGTACCGAGAACATAACAGGTAATTAATAAATGTTTATTTATTTACTTATAGATTTATATGGGAAGGATAGTTATCATGGTATTTTAAGACTCTTTAGGACAAGGGAAACTGAATTGAAGGAATTAAGAGTATGATTCTCTCTATGCATGTCTTTCACCTGCAAAGTCAACTCAGTACTTTAATCTTGAAGAAGGGACCCTGAAACTCTCTAAAACTCCTTGAAGGAGAGATTCTCGAACCCTGTGTCTGTGGGACCCTGCCTGAGGGAAACAAGATAAACAGCTTCATTCTGTTATCTAGGTGGGGTTGGTTCAGTCCTGAGCTAGAAGAATTCCATCCCTATTGAATTAAAGAGATCCATTCAATTCTATTCAAATTCCAGCCCAGGCTGAAATCCAGCTTGTAGATAAAAAGAGCTAACTTGAAACAATTCTTTGCAGAGGTTCTAAACATACCATGCAATGCTATGCTATGCCATATTATGCCAAGGAAGTCTCTGCCCACTGGAACAATATTCTCTTCCAGTGCTACCCTCTCTTTATCCTCACCTATTTCCCTAAAGAGACTTTTTGCCTCTCTGTTGGGATTTCTCTAAACTTCACTTCTCTGCTAGAACTCCTCAACTGCATAGTAAAGGCTGACTTCCCAATGCCAACAGTAAACCTCTTTTATCAGTCTAGCATTTTCAGGTCTGTAAATTCCTTTACAAAGAACCTCTATACCGCAAAAAGGGGGTTCTCTAAAACTCCCTACCCTTGTGCCGAATCCCAAGGAGGTATAGGGAATGCTAACCTCTCCATTTGGTTCCCTGAACCCGAAACCTTCCACTAGACCTTATCATTTAACTCCCTGACCACCAGGAACCCTAATATCATTTTGTTTCCCTAGATCTAGACCTCATCATTTGGTTTCCTGAAAGGAAACCCCAAAACCTAAATTTCATCCATCTCACCTCAACTCTCTTCCTCTACTTTTCATGTTAGCTCAGGGGACCAGAAGGTGGCCTTCATTGTTCATGAACCAGTCAGAACCACAGAGTATCACAAAAGAGCTACAAAGTTCTTTTTACATTTAATATCTTGAGATGAATGTTTGCATGCTTTACTCTTTACACTGAGGCTAATTGAAATTAGTGAGGAAATGAGAAGAGACAGTATAATCTTATCAGATGGAAGCCAGGGAGAATGGACTGTCTTTATGAATTTATCACAAACTCTTTATGTCAATAATATCTAATAGCTGTTTCACTCAAAAGGATGTTTTAAAAGCTAATCATTATTTGAAAAGCAACATAATTCTTGATCAGAACCACTTCTTCAGTGAAGGTCAATAGTGCTCATTTTTCATTTTTTATTTGGTCAATACCTTTAGAATTAGGCAAGGATTCCAATTTCAAAATATGATTAGTAATCATTACAATCAAGAAATTCTTTGTGGGAATTTGGTTATTTATTCTGGCTGCAAATCCAAGTGGTGTATACATCTGCAAAAAAAAAAAAGAAAAAAAAAGAAAAAAAAAAGCAAGCACTTGTATATTTCAGACTTAACAAGTACTATGTGTGCATACCCTTTGACCCAGCCATACTACTACTGGGCTTATACCCCAAGGAACTACTAGAGAAGGGAAAGGGTCCTGTATGTGCCAAAATGTTTGTGGCAGCCCTTTTCATAGTGGCTAGAAGCTGGAAGATGAATGGATGTCCATCAATTGGAGAATGGTTGGGTAAACTATGGTATATGAATGTTATGGAATATTATTGTTCTATAAGAAATGACCAACAGGAGAAATACAGAGAGGCTTGGAGAGACTTACATCAACTGATGCTGAGTGAAACGAGCAGAACCAGAAGATCATTATACACTTCAACAATGATACTGTACGAGGATGTATGCTGATGGAAGTGGATTTCTTCAACATAGAGAAGAGCTAATCCAATTCCAGTTGATTAATGATGGACAGAACCAGCTACATCCAGAAAAGGACTGGGAAATGAATGTAAACTGTTATTTTTACCTTCTGAATCCAATTCTTCCTGTGCAACAAAAAATTCGGTTCTACACACATATATTGTATCTAAATTATACTGTAATATATTTAACATATATAAGACTGCTTGCCATCAGGGGGAGGGGGTTGGGGGAGGAAGGGAAAAAATCTGAATAGAAGTAAGTGCAAGGGATAATGTTGTAAAAAATTACCCATGCATATGTACTGTCAAAAAATGTTATAATTATAAAATAAAATAAAAAATTAAAAAAAAAAAAAAAAAAAAAAAAGAAAAAAAAAAAAAACAAGTACTATGAGTCATAGCTAAAACACAGCCTTGCTACACATATGGAATTGAAAGCCATTCCCCAAACAACCATCACAGTCAAATTTCTTAACATTCTCCTTGACTATATAGTGTTTCTTTTTTTTCCTGATCTTGTGACATTCCTTCACCCTTGCAGATGGTGAGATAAAATTCTAGAATCATCACGCTAATTCTGGAATGTATATAAAGATCTAATCCAACTATCTCATTTCACAGAGAAGGTAATCAGCCCAAGAAAACCTGAAATGACTTGTCTAAGCCAAAGGTAAGAGATTAAGTTAGTAAACTGAATTGCAAATAATCACCTGTCCTGACTCCTTGCCCACAATTCCATTTCCCCCAATTACCTACCATTATTTTGCCACTAGAGACTTGTTAATATTGTTTTCATGTGCTGAAATACATATCTCATAAATATTTTTTAGTTGGCATGTCTGAATTTTTTGCTTTTGACCTAGGTGATAATTAGAATTTATAACATAGAAAAATCTATTGTCAAATATAGAAACTCCTTTCCATTTTGTTTTAATATGATTTCTTATTTTTAAATAAATACATTAATTGCTTGACCCACATTATATCAAGATGAAAATTGACTTATAATCTTTCTTCACACTTTATAGAGTGACAGCAAATGTGGGTACAAATCTCTGGGTTGAGTGAAATGCCATAGATTCCTGACTTTTTTCAGCTAAGGTTATACTTCATATATATTACATTGTTTCCTGTTTTCATGAACTGTACATCTGTTTATAAAATACAATAATCTACCAGCTATGTAGGATACCAGAACTAAAAACAATTTCTCATAGATGAATGAATCTTTTACTACCAAAATTAATAATGGTAATAATAGTGTTTATGATACCAAAACTAAATTCTTATCTTGGACTATTTTACTTTCTGTCCAGATTATCCATGAGGCAGTTCCAAATTTATTTTTCACTGATTCATTAAGGACCCAACTGTAATATGAAATGGCTTCTAAATGAAGTGATTGGATAATAGAGATGATGTCATTTCTGTGCTGTATTTTAGCCACTTAGTTGCTATTGACATGCCATGTTCAATACTACTCAGAATATCTAACCACACAGGAGGCAAGTATGGATTAAATCAATTATTGAAAAGCACTTTGATAACTTCAAACTTAATAATAGTGATTTCTTGAGAATTCTCAGGTTGAAACAGATGATAGCTTTTTCTGAATGTCTTTCTTTAAAAGAACAATAAGAAATGCCTGCAGAGAGGAAATGGGATGGCTACTAAAATTTTTGTATGGGACTCATTCTATCAATCTTTAAGAAAAGATTTAAACCTACTTTTGTATGTTTTATTATTCTATTATATGACTGTAATATAATAATCATTGTAATTTATAAGACTTTAGTATTAAAATGCTTTATATATCTCATGTACTATACATACATATATACATATATATATATATATATATATATATATATATAGTTAATTAGTTAGTTAGTTAGTTAGTTAGTAATCATCACAATCATGAAAGTCTTTGTGAAAATTTGGTTATTTTCCCTGGCTTCAAACCCAAATATAGTATACAACTGCAAAAGAAGTAAGCACTTATTTATTTCAGACTTAATAAATACTGAGTCACATCCTTGCCACATATATAGAACTGAAATGTAGATAGATAGATAGATAGATAGATAGATAGATAGATAGATAGATAAAAACATCAATAGAAACATTGATAGAGCTATAAATATAAATAAAATCATGGGTGTAGAGGGGGAATTTAATTCAACAGTATCTTCTCAGGGGAAGACATTGAGGCCCAAAAGACATTAATTTCTTTTTTTTTTCTAAATTCCTAAAGTTTAAGAGCCAGAATTCAAATCCAGGCTTTTGATTATAAATCCAGTTATTTTTCTGTTAAATGTGTTGGCTGTACTGTAATATGTAAAAGTTTTATCATATTCACTTCTAAATAAAAATCCAGGAGGTCACAACAAAAAACAAAATATTCCCAAAGATACACACAGACATATGCAAGACCTTCAAGTAGCAAATCTAATATTTTTTCTAATATCATGCCATAGAATTAGGTTGTTTCTGAATACCCTTCATTTTCTTTATGAGATATTTAGATAGAATTAAACATGATCTGCAGCTAAAAAAAAAAAAATTGTTCTAACTGCTCTATAAAGGAAATGTTGGAATAAGACTATCACTTTATGGAATGTATGGATTCATCTGTATATGGTCAGTTGACAATTGGCAACTGAAATCAAATTCACAGGAAAACAATTAGTGAAACAAGCTGTAGGAGTAGAAAAAAGTTGTAAAGAAAGCATTTTGTTAATTTTATTAATCATTGCTGATGAACAAAAAATACAGGAAAATGACACTATTATTGGAGGGGAAGCATTGTTACAATTTAGACCTCTGTCACTTTCACTTATGGGGTTCTATAACAACATTATAAGTTAGTAGGTGAAAGGGGCAAAATTACTGGAGACAAATGATGATTGTTCAAGTCTAACTCCTTTTCCTCATCTGGGCTTTTTTGGCAAAAATACTGGAATGATTTGCCATTTCCTTCTCCAGATAATTTTACAAATGAGAAACTAACTTAAAAAGGCTTAAATAATTTGTCCACAATCATACAGTTAAAAAGATTATGAGATCTAATTGGGATTAAAGACCTCCTGATTATAGGGACAGCACTTTATTCACTGTTACACTTAGCTTCCTTGTGAACACTGATATTCTGATTAATAATTCCAGCCTTGGGGGCAGCTAGGTGGCACAGTGAATAGAGCACCAGCCCTGAATTCAGGAGGACCCAACTGATCTCAGACACTTAACATTTCCTAGCTATGTGACCTTGGGCAAATCACTTAATCTCAGCCTCAGAAAAAGAAAAATAATAATAATAATAATAATAATAATAATAATTCTAGCCTTTAGACTTACATGAACTGATGCTATGTAAAATGAGAGGAACCAGAAGATCATTACACATAGCAACAACAAGATTATAGGATGATTAGTTCTGATGGAAGTGGCTCTCTTCAACAATGAAATGATTCAAACACATTTTTCAATGATAAAGAGAGCCATCTACATCCATAGAGAGGACTATGGGAACTGAATGGGTTCATAAAGTTTGTTGTTTGTGAAGGGCTAAAACTCTTGAGTCAATGCACTGGTGTCAGACAATCCAGCACTTGAGGCTCTATACTCTATAAGAATATGCTTGGAAAATGGCCCTTCCCACTATCCTATGCTGGCCCAAATGTTTAGTGTATACAGATAATTATGGGAGGGACTAGGAGGTGCAGGGAGACTAGCCAGGGCCATTTCTGAGAGAGAGGAAGAGGTGAGTCACAGAGATCCCAGGAGTCTACTCTCTTCAATTCTACCTCTAATGACCAAGAATAAAGACTTTTGCTTATCTTGACTCCGGCTGATTCTAAGGTACCCAGGGTGCTAATGTGGTTGACACAGTTGTTTCCTTGCATCTTATTTTGCTTTTCTTTCTCTCTTTCTTTCTTTCTTTCTTTCTTTCTTTCTTTCTTTCTTTCTTTCTTTCTTTCTTTCTTTCTTTCTTTCTTTCTTTCTTTCTTTCTTTCTTTCTTCCTTTCTTTCTTTCTTTCTTTTTACTATTTTAATTTGATTGTTCTTATGCAGCAGGATAGTTGTATAAATATGTATGCATATATTGGACTTAACATATTTCTACCATGTTTAACGTGTATTGGACTATTTGTCATCTAGAGGAGGGTGTGGGAGAAGGAGGAGAAAATTGGAATACAAAGTTTTCCAAGGGTTAATGTTGAAAAATTGTCCATGCATATGTTTTGAAAAATAAAGCTTTAATAAAGAAAAAAAGTAATTCCAGCCTTTAGCTGAACTTATACATTTTAGATTAAAAAAAAATAATAATAATATCTATTGTATTGGTCCAACAATGTCTTTTGGAAACTGGTACTCTGCACTAGAAAGTACCAAAGTTGGTAAAAAAAATAAATAAATAAAGACTAAAAATGCCAAACATTATTTCAATGTGTGAAAAGAAAGGTTTTTAAATATGCTTTGATTATGGAGGATATTATAAATGTAAGATGCTGGCCATGAGCTTGTACTATTATTGCTATAGAAACAAATGGAGAGCCTCACACATATAATTCTCCTAACTTTGAGGAGATTGGACTAAGCAATTGAAAGGGTGTTAGAATGTTAAGAAAACACAGTCCTACAATCTGTTGTTTATAACAAATACTTCTCAAAAGCAAAGACCCACTCAGAATCTAAAAGAGAAATTGGAATGAATTTAGTTTTCAGCATATGAATCCAAAAAAAAAAAAAAAGAGAGAAGTTTCAATAATGCTTTTGGCAAACCAATATCAATTTTTAAAATAACAATTTGAATAGGGATAAATGAAAATAGTATATCAGTTTAAAAAACTCATGGACAATGAAGCAATATCAATGTATGTACCAGATGGCACAGTATGAAAATTTGTCAGGGAAAAGTTTATTGATTTAAAAATATATATCGATAGTAATGAAATAGGAAAATATTTCAATATCTACACAAATCTTTTTTTGTTGTTCCATTTCAGGTGCATTGAATCTTTGTGCACCCATTTGGAGCTTGCAAATAAATAAATAAACAAATAAATAAATAAACAAACAAATAAATAAATAAATAGATAGATAGATAGATAGATAGATAAATAACAAAATGATATAGAATTGAAAAATAAGAACTATTGTAGAATTTAAAGTTAAAGATTTATGTATCTTCCCAATGGAATGTTAAATAATATACATATTATTCAGGGCCACATAACACTTTTACAAAAATAGATCATGCCTTAGGAAAGAAATAAATTGTTAAAAAAATGTAAAAAAATCATAAATGCAAATGCATCATTTATACAGTATAATACAAAGAATTGACTGCAATACAAAGAGCTTAAAATCCAAGACATTCACCAAAACAACCAATGAGTGAACCAATGAACTGAACAATGAGTGAATTAAAGAAATAATGGAAATAGTTAACAATCATAGAAAAAACTTATAGCAATGCAATAGCATAGCAAAAATTTGAGATTGTACCAGCAATTGGCATGGGTTGTAGGATGAGGTAGTAAGGAAAAGAAATAAAAATAAAGATAATAGCTTAGGATGGGCAAATAAAGATATAATACTAGATTACTAGTTTTTTTTTTTTTTTTCAGGCAAATAAGGCTATTATATCACAAAGAAAACTTTCCCTTTCACATGGGAAAATGTAAAGTAATATAAAGATAGCACATTATCTTGTTAACATTTCATATCATCATTTTGACTGGGTCCTTTACCATTACTGGCAGTCACAATGTAAGCACCTGTTCTTCTGAACTTTAGTTATTATTATTATTATTATTATTTGCTATGTATCTGGAAGAGAGTCCAAGGACTTATGTCTGTGGGAAGAGACCTTGAATCTTCCTTATATCTGAGCTGAGCACAAGAATTCTCAGATATGGCCCTCCACAGGATTGTTCTCATGGGGAAAATATATATATGTCAAAACCATATAAGGATAGCATAGGAAATGAGTTTGAGAAATTCAGCATGTAATTCAAAAGTAGAAAAAGTTTTTTAAAAAGCAGAAAACAATCTTGATAGAGGAGAAACAAATTGAAAAATGAGAAAGAAAATGCAAAATTAATAAACAGCTATCAAAGCCAATTATCCATAAAAATAAGAAAACGCTTATTATATATAAAATGGAAGAAAGTTAAAGTAACAAATGTTTATTGGTCATGCATATGTCACATATTTAGATTACTTTATCATCATGACAATCATCAAACATAAATATCTTGTTTTTGCCTATGTTATACTATTTGCTTTCATATCATCTGCAAATGATACAAAATATTTTCTGTGAAGGCTTTCAGATCTTGAAATAATTTTATCCAATCCAGTAAGTAAATATTAATTGCCTATTATTTACAACACATTTTAATAAGTAATGGGGATACAAATAAAAAAAAAACTTAAATGTATGTTTATATGTACAATGTCTGGTCTCAAGTAGCTTCTATTTATTCTATGTCATGATGTTTAATTTTGCTACCATTTTAAGAAATAATAATCTCAATCTTTTTAGACTTTAAATTTATTGTTTTTGTTGTTGGAATCTTTGTTCATTTTCATATTAATTTATTTATTTGTGTATTTACCCCCTAAAAAATCCTAAAACTGATTAAAACACCATTAACAAATATCACATTTTAAAATAATGTGGATGTTTATATTCAAGATAATTTATCATTAAAAGGCTCCAAGCCATCTTTGAGTTTGAGAGATAAGATTGATGGAAATAAAAGAGCAAGAGCTCTATGCATTTGTAGATGATCTCTGAAAAAAATTTAGCAAACATGAATGTCCTTATAGAAAAGAACAAAATAATAAAGTTTGCATATAAACCAGGATTTACTATGTACTGTTTATTTTGGTTTGTTTTATTTAAGTATATATGAAGTTTAAAATAAATGATACCATCACTATCTTTATCATCTATGTGTTCTGCACTGAAATCGTTCAGGGCTTTTCTGAAGAAACTGTTTCTGTGTAGTCACACAGACTCAACATGGCTGCATAGCTTCTAGTAGATGTCAGAGATTTGATACTTCCACTGCTAATCAGGTTCCTTCCATAGTCAAAGAAAAGAAAATGATGCAATATGTATTTGGCTGACTTGTAAGTATAATGCTAGTCCCAAAGCCTTTTTTTTTTTTTTTTTTTTTTGGTAGAAATCAATATTTGGAGCCTGGATGAGGGATGTAGTAGAGTGGATTAGAGCTGGAGAAAGAAGAACACCAAGACTTTCAAAGTTCCTGTTTGTTTTGTTTTGTTTTGTTTTTGTTTTTGTTTGTTTTTTTTTCCTGTGATTTCTTCATTCTCTTCAAGTTCTTTAGTTGGTTTGAGCAATTCTGGCTTATAGCTTAAATTTAAAACTTGACATTAGCAGTTTAGAATTAAACCTATCTGCTTGCTTATTAGTCTACAAAATGTGTTGTTTATATTCAAGCTAAACTTCTGATTATTTCTTCAATTAGGGTAAATGAAGAATCCAAGATTTATAGCAAGGAATGCTTCCTTTCCCACTACTTACCAGTTCTGCAGTGAACATATGTAGTAATTAGCAAAGAAAGTTATTTATACAAGCTGATAAAACATAAATCAGAAAAAGTAAGTATAAAAAATAAAAATTAGGCAATACAGAGTGATGGAACTCTCCAATTTAGGAATGGAAGAGCTCAACTAAAAGAGAGTGTCCTAGATCTCACCCAAGGCGAAGTCCCTGAAGTGTGTACTATAGTAAGCTGGGTATTGGGAATGATGGAAACTCCCAACTCTTTCTCCTGTTGGCTTCTTTTTTTTCCCCCAGAGTCTTATTTTTCCTTCAGTCACCTGAAAGGGGGTTGGTTGACTTTGTCCATATTCTCTCTTGAACATAGAAATCAGTAGCACTTGAAGCACCTGCAGAAACCAAAAAGATTCAAAAAACCTGAAGAAAATGAAAACAAACAACAAAACAAAACTTGAAGAACTTGGTGCTCTCATCTTTCCTGCTTTCACAAACTACTCCACCTTTCATATAGGTTCATAGAATTGAGCTTCACCAATAAACAAAGGATCCCACACTAATAGGATTTGGGATCAAGTTTACAAAAGCAGACCTTACTATAGACTGAGAATTGAATCAGTTTACTTTTGAATGGATAATAATCAGTCTAACCATTAAAATGTAAATTCTAAGCACCTATGTAAAAGTCTTTTCCTCAATTTTCTTGAGGTCAGAAACTAATACTTATTTTTAAAAATCCTCACAGCATTCAAAGAGTTAACTCATTATATAGAACTGATCACAATTCCTCCAAACCTCTTTTTTCCTAAAATTTCCAATAGAACTCTCTCCCTCTATTCTCATGCTGAGTTAGTAACTTTATACTTTATAGATGAAATAGAGTAGATTCTAGGTTAGCCTTTTGTTTTGACCTAATCTTGTCTCTCATATTACCTGTTCTACATTAATTCCTAAAAGAAATTTTTCATTAAAGTCAACAATTGACCATGCTCTTTTCCCATCTCTTCTTTTTTAGAATATTGTCCTACAAATCATTCCTGTCCCGTAGAATTCATTTTCTAGAGCAATAATTCCCATTTGACTCTACCATTATCTCAAGCTATCGATCTATAACTATTCTATTGTTCACAGCTAAATTCCTACAGAAAGCATATCTCTTCTCTTAGCTTTCACTTCTCAAATCCTTAAAATATAATTTGTACTCTTCTGACTCAACTGAACCAGTCCTCACCAAGCAGATAATGTTCTCTTAACTGTCATATGCAATGACTTTTTATCAGTATTTATCTTCTGGATCTCTTTGCAACATTTGCTAATTTTACCACCTTATAAACCTAAATGCTGTTTTGGGTGTTTCATGACATTGATCCCTGCTTTTTTAATACCATAATCAATATTCAATCCTCTAGATATACCTTGAGATCCTATCCTGAACTCTGTCTTTTTTCTCTACAACAGTAATGTAGGAGAAACTGAGAAAGATAGAGATTAGAGAAAAATTCAATAATTTATTTAAAATGGAGAGATTTACTGGGACCAAATGGATCTATGGTTTGGTCCCAGGGCTGAAGGAGACTATTGTCTCAAAGAATCCAGCAGTGAATGTCAGATACAAGATTCTTTTATAGGGTTACAAGAACGACGACATAATGGGGGAGGTACCTGGATGGGGATGACTTAATGGGGGGAGGAACCCAGGATGAGGATGACATAACTGAGGCAGGCATAATGGAGGGAGGTACTGGAGAGGATCCTGATATTCTAAGGATGTCTATAATGGATAAAGACCTTTATTCCATCAAACAATAAGAGTGAATGACTATATCCTAAGATCTAAGATATAAGACCTTTATCCTAACATTAAGAGGCAATGGTTATAACCTGAGGCAGAGTAAATGAATAGGACAATTAGGAAAACTGGGTCAGGATATTAAAAGAGAACTGGCACAACAAATTCTTCTCCCTGAATATTTGTCTCTATTTGTCTCTTTCTCTCTGTCTCAATCTCTCTATGTGTTTTTCTTGGTCTTTCAAGGTTTCTCTTATCTCTTTCTTTTAGAAGAATTGTTGAACTTTCTAACTCTAGGTACTTGTGTTCAAAATATTTTTTCTATCTATAATACTTAATAACAGTGCAGGATGGGAAGATTAGCCCTTAGTTTCATTTTTAAATTCTGTTTTTGGAAGGTGATAGAATTTTCAATGAAATTAACAGCTTTTCAAGACTCATGTGTTACTTCTTTTAACTTGAAAGAAAACTTACTAGCCAGTTAAGTTCTATGTTTTCCAACAATCAAAAGGTCCTTTGATTATTCCCTGAATACTTCCTGGATATACTTAAGGCTGTATTGTAAAAATAATTGAGATCAATCATATTTCTATAGAAAGAGAGATGAAATTTATTATTAGGGTAGTCTAAAATTCCTTGAAAAAAATGAGAACTATATATTTAAAACTCCAACCATTTGTATAGAGAATGGAAATAGATTAAAAAAAAAAAAAATAGAAGGAATAAAGAGGCAATTCACAAGCTTTTTTTTTTTTTTTTTGGCCAAGAGAAAATTCATTATCAGGCATGTTTCCAACTCCATTTGCCTTAGTCCTGTCTACTTACAGCGAGCAAAGAACCTAGCCATCCCGATGAAATCCAGCTAAATTTGATGTTATTCTTTGCTACAGCAATCTACCCATTTTTAAATCTCCTATTAATCACTAATATGGACTATTTGTGAAATTTCTCAGGCTAAAAGAAATTCCTTCCCCTGTCTAAGCCAAACCAGCAACAATTTTATTTTCATTTGCTTATTTATTTGTTTTCTCTATATCCCTAGAACACTCCTTTTGAGACACTAGGCTGTATTTCCCAAGATGCTTATATAAGCATTTAAACTATCCTTGGCATCCAGCCCCAATCCTGGTCTTTCAAGAAGGAGCTCCAAATTCTTTGCTATACACTCCAATCTAGTCAAGCTTTTCTTCTTAGTTCATGACATCCCCTCTCCAATCTTCATGCTTTTTCACAGACATCACCATAATGAACTCCCTCTTTACTTTTGCCTCTAAGAATCTCTATCCTTCTTCAAAGTTCATCTCAAAATGACAGCTAGGTATTTCAGTAAATACAGCACTAATCCTAGATTTGAACCTGAGTTCAAATTCAGCCTCAGACACTTCCTATCTGTGCAATTCTGGGCAAGTTACTTAGGCTTAGCGGCCTTAAAAATAAATAAACAAATAAATAAATTTATTTGTAATGCCATTTTCTATGACACCATTCCTTATTTAATCTCTTTTCCAAATTACCTTTTATTTATTTAATGCATATATTTGAATATATTTACTTCTCTTAAGACTGTGTTTCTTCATAGAGGAACTATTAATTAATTCTTTCCATGAATCCCCAAATCTAATAGAAATAGATATAAGAATAGATAATAGAAATAGATAACTAGAAAACTAGATAGATGATAGAACTTTAAGTAATTATTATGAATCAAGTACTATGCTTAGCTTTGAGGATTCAAATACAAGCAAGCAAGACAGTCTTTGCCCTCAAGTATGTTAACATTCAAATAAGTTATGACAAGTAAGGAGGTGTGAAAGGGAATGAAGTACCCTAGCAAGCAGCACAACTCAGAGATTTTCCAGAACTGTTGTGAAGGTCTGTCTTGAACAAAATAAGATTTAAAAAAGCTCACTCTTTTCCCTTATTTTTATAATAGAGAAAACAAAGGCTGAAGTAGGTTCCAGTCTGCTTGAGACGAGTAGAGTTTAATGTTCTAGAAAGGAATAAGTGAAAATGATAGCAGGCATGGAAGCATGGTATAAAGATGAGTAGAGATTCAGAAGCTGGAGAATGCAAGGGTCTAGAGGAGAGAAGGCAGAGATGAGTACCAAAAAAATCCTTGTTGCATTATTGAACTATTTATATTTTTTTAGGTCAATAAACCTGATGGATTATGAGAATGGGAGAGAAGGAAGTATCAATTATATAGCTCTGAGTTTGTGAACCTAGGAACAAGATGGTTTTGATTTTATGAATTTTAAGGTGATTGTGGAATGTCAATCAAGGAGTTATAGTTGAGGACTAGTTTTCTGGAACAGATAAAAAGGTTACTATAAGAACAAGACTGTAAATTTAAAATTTTCCTTAATTCTAACTAGACTCTGTCTCACACCTTCTCATCCCTCTACCCTGCTCCTCCCCTGCATTTCCTTGAGATGTAAGGTGTTTGAAAGAGTAATTTAATTTAATTACACTAGAAATTTGTATAGAGCCTTATTTTTAAAAAAAAGTCAACCCATCTTTCAGGACCAGTATTTTTGAGTCTATGCTCATTTGAACACTCAATTCAGAAATTCCTGCTTATATGTGGTTTTTTTCCCCTTCCTAATAAACCATAATTGTCTGTCACCAGGAAATAGTTTTCACATTTGAGATGGATGTACTGTACTCTCTCTCTACTTAACTCTGTTCTTTCAAATTTAGCTTTGCAAGATCAAATCACATATTAGCAATTTTTTTTACCACTCTTTCTAAAATTTCTGTTTAATAAAAAGACAGACATTGCCCCTTTTCCTTTTGATAGCTGCCATGTACTTAGTTTAAAACAAATGTTAGTACATTCACGTCCTGTTCAGGCCAAGTCCATATGTTGTGAATACTTCTTTTTCTTCCTCCCAAAAATTCTATTTCTTCCTCCCAAAAAATGTAAGAAGGAACTTAATTTTTTTTTTTTTTTTACCTTTTGGATTTGCCTTACAATATCAAAAAAAAGTATCAGTTGCATATTTGGTTCTTTTTCTTGTGCTGTGTTTAGGAAGAATCTTTTCTAAGTTTAGCATAGAGGTACTTTTTTTTTTTTTTTTTTTTTTTTTTGACTAAACACAGGACCTGCTATACTTTAGAGAGGGTGATTAATAAAGTCAGAAAATTCCTACAGTATATTGAGTCAAAGATGTAGAGGTGACTCTGAAGATATCTAATCTAATCACTTGTTTTACAATGGAGAAAATATAGGCTTAAGGAGGTTAAAGTATTTGCTTAACCGTCATTTGCATTTCATTTGCTTTGGGACCTATGTGGTATAAGATGCAAGAGTCATCCAATTTGGAAGTGGAATAGACAGGAATGATCATCAACTCCAATCTTCTGTTTTTTCCACATTATCCAACTGAGGATTAAGCAACTGAAGTTAAATTCCTGTAATTATACAGGCAATAAGTAAAAGATACATTGATAGTTTCAGAAGCAGTCTTCAGGTCCTCTCATTCAATAACAATACTTTTATGTTTCATACCAAGCCACTAGCATAATTATGAAGATAGACTTATGTACAATCTCTGTTTATTTGGAAAAGGAAGGAAATAAGAAATAACTTCAGAGTCACTTAATTGGGAGGGCCAACCTGTTATGTAAGTTAACTTCTGGAATATAGTATGAATTTAGAATGTAAAACTGAAAGACAAGAATGGTAACTTCACTAAATTCTCATATTTTATATAAAGAAATGAAATTATTTTCCTTTGGCCACACTAGCAGTAGGTTGTAGTTACTATTTTCAAATTTTGGACTGAAATAAATGATAAACCAAAAGTAATAGCAAATTATGTTTTTAAATAGTTTTTATTTGCAAGATAAATGCATAGGTAATTTTATAACATTGACAATTGCCAAACCTTTTGTTCTAATTTTTCCTTCCCCCCTCCCTAGATGGCAGGTTGAGCAATGTATGTTAAATATGTTAAAGTATAAATTAAATACAATATATGTATATATGTCTAAACAGTTGTTTTAATAGCATAATATTTTAAAGCACAGACAATATACCAAATAATATTTTTCAGCTACTTTGTAATTTTTCTGAGGAAGGAGTTTAAAAATATCATCAAAGCCCAAGTTAAAATAATAAAAAAGAGATGGGAAGTCATATCTTTCATTTTGTATTCCTACCGCTCACCATGTCTTATGAACAAAAAAATAAATAGCAGAAGATGCAGATTTTTAAAATATTTATTCTTTGGGATTATGATTTTTAAAGGAGGAAAATAATTCTTTTTTCAGTGTTCTAAAGGTTTCTTTGAAAAAATGTTTTCAGTTTTCTTGTGCATCATGATGGTTGTAGAAATATGTATGCATGCTGAGTGAAATGAGCAGGACCAGGAGATTGTTGTATACTTCAACAACAATACTATATGATGATCAATTCTGATGGATGTGGCCCTCTTCAACAATGAGATGAACCAAATCAGTTCCAGTAGAGCAGTAATGAACTGAACCAGCTACACCCAGTGAAAGAACTCTGGGAGATGACTATGAACCACTACGTAGAATTCCCAATCCCTCTATTTTTGTCATATATATATATATATATATATATATATATATACATATATATATATATATATATATATATATATATGTTTGATTTAATTTATACTTTAACATATTTAACATATATTGGTCAATCTGCCATCTGGGGGTGAAGGAGGGGAAAAATTAGAACAAAAGGTTTGGCAATTGTCAGTGTTGTAAAATTACCCGATGCATATATCTGGTAATAAAAACTATTAAAAATTAAAAAAAAAAGAAGTATGTATGGAAGAATTGCACATGTTTTGCATGTATTGGATTACTTACTATCTGGTTAAGGTGGGGCAAGAAAGGAAGGAGACAGCAAGACAGAGAGCCACTCCCTTGAAAACGTTCACAGTTTTTATACATTTCAGACGAAGAATCCCAAAAATCTCACCCTCTATATGGTGTGATTGGTCATATAAGCTCTATTCCCCTATTTGGTCAGTGGAATGTAGTAAAACAAGGTAATGTATAGCTTGCTCACCACGCATACTTTTTTTGGTCAATGGAATGTAGTCCAGGCCTTATCTGAAATGACAAGTTTCTAGAGAAGCCAAAACCAAGGCTTTTTCAATTAATTTAGCTAACAGTCTCTGATCAATATGCACTTGATCTGTAAGTTCTTCACCTTTTTTTGGCCACACAATTTATGTCAATAATGGATTACTTTGAAGTGTTCTCATATATTTGAAATCTCACTATTCACAAGTTATAATATTTTGTAAAACACGATAATGGTTTCCAGCCCAATGGAAATATGCAATTATAATTAAAATAATGTGGTTGCTTTATAGGAGTCATACTAATATAGATCTAGCAATGATTGAGGAAAGGATATTGCAAATATGGAAATTATTTTAATGTGTCAGGTAAAAGTGTTTTTAAAGTTATATGTTCTCCGAGATCATAAATAAATTAGAGGAATATAGGATAGTTTACCTCTTAGACTTGTGAAGAAGGAAGGAATTTGTGACCAAAGAGAACTAGAGATCATTATTGATCACAAAATAGAAAATTTCGATTACACCAAATTAAAAAGTTTCTGCACAAACAAAACTAATGCAAACAAGATTAGAAGGGAAATAACAAATTGGGAAAACATTTTTACAGTTAAAGGTTATGATAGAGTCCTCATCTCCATACAGAGAATTGACTGTAATTTGTAAGAAATCAAGCCATTCTCCAACTGATAAATGGTCAAAGGATATGAACAGACAATTTTCAGATGATGAAATTGAAACTATTTCCACTCATATGAAAGTGTTCCAAATCATTATTGATCAGAGAAATGCAAATTAAGACAACTCTGAGATACCATTACACACCTGTCAGATTAGCTAAGATGACACAAACAAATAAAGATGAATGTTGGAGGGGATGTGGAAATACTGGGACACTGATGCATTGTTGGTGGAGTTGGGGATAAACCAACCATTCTGGAGAGCAATCTGGAATTATGCCCAAAAATTTATCAAGCTGTGTATACCCTTTGACCCAGCAGTGCTACTACTGGGCTTATATCCCAAGGAGATACTAAAGAAGGGAAAGGGACCTGTATGTGCCAAAATGTTTGTGGCAGACCTTTTTGTGGTGGCTAGAAACTGGAAAATGAATGGATGCCCATCAATTGGAGAATGGTTGGGTAAATTATGGTATATGAAGGTTATGGAATATTATTGCTCTGTAAGAAATGACCAGCAGGAGGAATACAGAGAGGCTTGGAGAGACTTACATCAACTGATGCTGAGTGAAACGAGCAGAACTAGGGGATCATTATACACTTCAGCAATGATACTGTATGAGGCTGTATTCTGATGGAAGTGGATATCTTCAACATAGAGAAGAGCTAATCCAATTCCAATTGATCAATGATGGACAGAATCAGCTACACCCAGAAAAGGAACACTGAGAAATGAGTGTAAACTGTGAGCATTGTTTTTTGTTTTTCTTCCCAGATTATTTTTTACTTTCAGAATCCAATCCTTTGCAACAACAACAAAATTCGGTTCTGCACATATATATTGTACCTAGGATATACTATAACATATTTAATATGGATGGGAATATGTAAGGGCCCTTTAAATGGGTGGGCACAGCCCAACAGGAGACTGAGTGCCCCAGGAAGTAGATATTAGGACTGCCCTGTGGGTGGGATCTTAGCCATACTGAGATAGTTGAATAATGTGTGACGGCTGTCTCACTGGTTGGCTGTGTGTGTGAGACCTCACAGGCCCTTTATAAGCCCACTGCAGAAGGAAGTCACTCTCTTTAACCTGGTGCTCTTTAACCTGGCTCCCTAACCTGGGGTAGCTGAACCAAGTAGATGGATAGCCCATATAGGAAAGGAGTTTGGTAGTGAACACGTGGGTCTCAGACCAGGTGTTCACTAGGGAACCAACAAGTCAGGGCATCAAGTCAGGGCATTATGTGAGTAGGTATAATAAAGGCTTTTAAGATTACACGTGCTGTTCTTGAGTGCGCTACCGGTTATTAAACTATAGATTCAAGAGATTGTGGCCAGGGACCTTAGAAGGCCTCAGAGGAGGAGAGCCGGGTAGAGTTGACACTGCAAAGGTCAGTGGTCAAAGGTACTCTGTTGGGCCTAGGACAGACTAGTAATTGTAACTGCCAGGAGGGCATATTACAAATGGCACCTGAATGTGGACACATCAGGAATTATCAGGTTTTGAAAATATTTAATATTTGGAATTAAGATTCTGAAAGATCTGGTAGAAACACCACTTAGGAGGGAAGGAAGGCAATATGGACCCAGGTACCCCCCGGGATCAGGCTCAAGGATACAGCTGAACATAATGCTTATATAAAGAGGTTAAAGAGCCAGATGGAAGATTTTTAACAAAGATCACCACTGAAGAACAGCAGGAAGCTTCTAATCAAGCTCTGAGAAGGCTGTCCCCACACCCATTAAATATAGCTCAGAGATGGAGCAACCTAGAGCTAATGCGTATGTATGACAGTGTAGAGTATAAAATGGGACAACTAGAAGTTGAGTTAAAAATAGAACAACAAACAATTTTTAAAAAGTTGCTAGAATTGCAGGTTAAACTACAGATTGAGATAGAGAAAGAAGAAAAAGCTAGGTTACTACACAAACCAGTGGCTGAAGCTAAGGAGGGAAATAAATGAACCACATGGACTTCAGTTGGAGAAATTCTTCTTAGCATTTTTGTTGATTTACCTCATGCATTATTGTTTTAAGGAATTTATTGATTACTCTTCCATTGAGAAGAGGTTTAGTTCTTATGTGCAAAGCTTGGGTTGGATTCTAAATCAGCCTTTGGGGAATTTTCCAATTCCTGACCCATTTCTCTCAGCTCTATCTTCATGGGCTGAGGGAGAAGGAGGAGGAGGAAAAGGAAGAGCAATAATATCATCAGCACTGCCCATTAATCCTTTCAAAACTCCTGTGTCTTCATTTCAAAAGACTGGAGTAGGCTTTATGGCCCAAGGCAAAAAGGAATTGTGGGATATTGACTATAATATTCAGAAAAATTTTTAAAATACAGTTCAGTTAATTTCTAAGAAACCTTACAAGCATAAAACCTTGAAGTTAGAGAGAGTGGAGTTTTATACAATTCGGTATCAGAAACTCAAACTTTGATTTTTAGGCAAAAGAAATTCAGGGATATAGCCGAGTGTTCTTTTTTCATTAACTGTATGACTGGCAGACCACTGAAAAGGTATCAGCTCTATTAAGAACTTCGAGAGCGAGTGAGAAATCACTCAGATAAGTATACCCTACATGTCCATTTTCAGAGTGGACCTTCAAATCATTTATAATCAGGCTGCTAGAATCTTATATTTGCAAATTGTGATAACTAAAGAGGAAGCTAAGAGCATGGCAGAAGGCTACACAGCTTATCTATTTTCACTCTCCTCTACTCCCTATAGGACAAAACCCTTATGGTTTGAAATTTAATGTTTTAAGACCAAGGGACATTATGGCTTCATTCCAATCTGGAGAAGCAGCTAGACATGTGATCAACCATTTTTCCATTGTAGAAATTTCATATGCATTTAAGACAGTTTATGGATTGGCTTACAAATATTTTGCCTTTAGGTGTTTTTGCATTGAATTTGACTTTGCCCATTCCATTGGCATTTCTTATAATCCTATTAGTAAAGTCATTACTGCACAGACTATATCCCCAAGATCATCTCTTCTAAACACGAGAAGGGAATTTTGGGATATAAACAAGATGTGGCAATACATATATGTGATTGCTTGCAATTTCTAATTTTGGTTTTACATTTTTAAGCACTTTTAATTTTACATCTTTAAAGTATTTTGATTTTACATCTTTAAAGTATTTAGATTTTACATTACTATTTTGATTTTATATTTTTAAGTTATTTTGGTTTTACATTTTTAATCTATTTCGGTTTTACACTTTTAAATTATTTTGGTTTTACATTTTTAAATTCTTTGCATTTTACCTTAGCAATGCACTTAGGGCATACACAGAAAGTGCAGCTAAGTGACAGACTGACTAACTTTTGTCTGACTTTTGTTAATCTTTTTGACAATAACTTTGTTTCCACTGTGATGTGGAAAGGCTTGGATGGCATTTGGAAAGGCCCAAGTTGGGCCCCAGGGACATTCTTTCCTAGGTGCAGATCCAGCAGCAGAGTTCATCCCCACCAGAGACATTTGTAACCTGGGGATCAAAGAGAAGGACCAGACAACTGCCCAGAGGGGCCAACCAGATGTCAGCAGCCCTCCAGACGCTGATGGCAGCAATGTCCCTCCTGTCCGTGACACCAGAGACAGCAGACAGTTCCAGTATTGCAGCTGAAATGGACTGTCTTGGGTGATATACAATATAAAGACTGTAAATTGACAATGGACCTGCTTGATCCTCCCGTGGCTACTTGCCATATGGTGGCCTGGGGAAAGGCTTTGCCCTATGCTTTCTATTGAAGGACTATGCTTTTAAATTAGTGGGTGAAAAGCCAACACACCCACCTGCCGTTGTTATTGAGACAATATTACTGGACATTACTTTGCTTATGTGCACCTGTGAAACTAGAATTTCTCTAGGATTGTGAAAAGTGCAGTAGAGGATTGTGAGAAACTAGAATTGGTCTAGAATTGTGATAAATGTAACTAGAATTGTGACAACCTACCTCACTGATATTTAATTGTTAACTAGAATTGTGATATTTTACCTTGTTGACTTCCCATCTCAGTGTTGACATCCTACCTCATTGGCATCCAGTCTCTTTGGCTTATTATCTCCTTGAGTATGACTTTAACGAATAGATTGAATACTTGGGCCACTGTTGAGCCTGGTTCTCATTGTCATACTTCTGTTTACTGATCTGCTGCTTTGTACCTTCTTGGGCATAGCACTGTCATCTCATGGATCAAGTGAACTATAGCTGGTGCTAAAAGTTTAGCTTGATGAGATGTGCAGTTCCCACAAAACAAGAGAAGGGAATTGTAAGGATGCGGTTCCTGCAAAACAAGAGAAGGGAATTGTAAGGGCCCTTTAAATGGGTGGGCACAGCGCAACGGAGATTTGAGCGGCCCAGAAGTAATCTCTGTAGATATAGGACTGCCCTGTGGGTGGGATCCTGGCCATATTGAGATAGCTTCGTAATGGGTGATGGCTCTCGCTGGTTGGCTGTATGTATGACCTCACAGGCCCTTTATAAGCCCACTGCAGACAGCAGTCGCTCTCTTTAACCTGGCTTCCTAACCTGGGGTAGCTGAGCCAAGCCGAGAGGTAAGGAATTTGGTAGTGAACACGTGGGTCTTCTGACCAGGCATTCACTAGGGAAGCAACAAGTCAGGGCATCAAGTTAGGGCATTATGTGAGTAGGTATAATAAAGGCTTTTAAGATTACACATGGCTGTTCTTGAGTGCCCTACCTGTTAGTAAACTATAGATTCAAGAGATTGTGGCCAGAGACCTTTGAAGGCCTCAGGGGAGGTGAGCCAGGTAGAGTTGATACTGTAAAGGTCAGTGGTCAAAGGTATTTTGTCGGGCCTAGGGCAGACTGGTAATTATAACTGCCAGGAGGGCATGTTACAGGAATACCTGCCATTTAGGGGAGGTGGTGGAAGGAAGTAGGGGAAAATTTGGAACAGAAGGGAATACAAGGGATAATGTTGTAAAAAAAAAAAAAAAAAAAAGTTATAATATAAAATAAAAAAATTTTTAAAAGTATATGTTCTCAGTAATCTTAATATAAAAAGCATTAGTTAATAGAAGAAATGATTATTTTTGAGCTTCCTTTCTTACTAATATTAGAAGTCTAATCATAGCTATTAGAATCTTAAGGACCTTATATAGTCCATATATAGTCCATCCCATTCTCATTTTATAGAAGAAGACCAGAAAAAGGAAGATCACTTAATTCAGTATCAATAAAATCAACATTTAAAGCCAGATATTCTGATACTAAAGATAATGTTCTCTCTACTAAATTCATTATATAGTCTCTGGTGTAGAAATACTTCAAATATTGAGTTCCAAATATAATTATCCTTATTCTTTCATTTTATTGTATTTAAAATTAGAATGGCACTTCAAGTAAAACTTACTGATGCCTAGTATTCTACCACAATGCTTTGTACTGGTGATAGGCTAAAAATGGAAATGTCGAGAGAAAATTACAAAACAATCTTTGACCTCATATTTATTTCACTTTAATTGGACAAAGAAAGTTTGCTTGAAACAAATAGCAATATAAAATTGAATTTTAATAAAGTAAAATAAAATTGTATCAGAAAAGGCAAGAGATGTGAGAAGTCTTTTTGTACCTCAGTTTGATCACCTATAAAGTTTCCGCTTTATTTCACTAAAAATGTATGACAAACTATCTAATGCTGGTTAAAATTCAATAATTTTTTTCCAAAAAATAAGTAAATAAATAAAAAGTAAATTAGAATGCCATGAATTTGCTGGTATTTATGACCAGAACTTCCTTTTCTAACGTTCACAAATTATCTCTTTAGTGGTAATAGTAGAAGTTTGTCAGACCCACTTGCTTATAATTTAATGTCTACATATACACTTCTTTTTAAAAAAAAAATCATGACATTTTATCATTACCATATCACTCATCTTTCCCATAATTTTCCCTAAGAAATCTCTTGGTTTAGTAATCCTAAATTCTAATTCTTATAAGACATATACTTTGTCATGGGTCCAGAAGTTTGAACCTATCTAGGAAAGTTGATGTTTTTTTTTTACTCTAGAATGTATAGGACATTCAGGCAATACTGTCACTCTGGTGTGAGGGCTTCTTTACCAGTTCCAGGGCTGCTTATCCAGTTACTATGTCCACATCTTTCCATCATCTTTGACCATCATCTTAGTAAAATAAGCTCATATCAACAGACATTTAAAACACTTTGAGAGTAATTGAAAGGACACAAAATCATTGATGATTTAGAGAGATGTCTATTCAAAACATTTGAAGACCCCTTTCCCTGAATCACCCACCACCATTCTGTGGAATGATCATTGAGAATATTTGGTTCTAATAGCCATGAAGGAGATTGGAGCAGCACTCTAAACACTACAACATAGAGCTTGGTCAGACATCAAAGATATCAAAGACATCCTGTGCATGCCCAAATACTGCTAGTCATGCTGACTTTTGTCTTGACCATGGGCCTCAATGATTCAGGAAGAGAGACTAATGACTCTGCACTATTCTCATTTACTTAAATTCAGTTTATAAGCCTGTTAAGATATCACCCTTAGAAAACAAAGGACAAACAATAACCATTATTTCACTTATATTCAATTTTCTTTCCCTTTTATTAATTTCTGTCCTACCCTTCCTGTTTTGAAAATCACTCCTCTTGGTAGAAAAAAAAACAGAACTTAAGTGGGTTATGCCTTATCCCACCATTCTTAGTCATTTGACAATTGACCTTGTTGTGTAGCTCATCTCTTTGATGTTTCTCTTTTCATTACAAAAGTAGCCCTTTCTTTTGTTGTCCTTGGGTTCCCTTCATTTCAATATTCAGCTCTCCTCACATTATTGTTCTATAAACTGCCATACTTTTTGTATTTATCCTTAGTTGTCTATCCTTGCTTCCTCTTCTGGGTTTAAAAATCTATTGGATTGAAGGGAGAGATGGTAGAGAGAAACAAAGTTGCCTTAGTTCCCCCAAGTTTTTCTCAGAAATGTTAAATTCTACAGGATTTTAGAGCAATAGACTCTACAAAAAGATGGAATGAAACAATTTTTAAGCTTAAGATAACTTAGAAGAATTTCCAGAAAGATCAATTCCACTTGGTTAAAAGGGGAGTGAAGCCCAGGGCAGACAATTTCCAGGTAAGCCAGCACTTCTTAGGGGAAATATCTAAATGGTTACATGAATAAAATAGAGAAAGGGGTAATCGATAATAAAAGCTAACTAAAAAGGCTAGAAAAAGGACAAATTAAAAACTCCAATTAAAACCAAATTAGAAATTCTGAAAATCAAAGTTAAGAATAACAAAATTGAAAGTAAGAAAATTATTGAACTAATAAATAAAACTAGGAACTGGTTTTATGAAAAAATAAAACATAAAAAACATAAATCTTTGGTTAATTTGATTAGAAAAGTAAAGAGAACCAAATTACCAGTGTCAAAAATGAAAAGGGTGAATTCATCACCAACAAAAGGTAAATTAAAGCAATAATTTGGAGTTATTTTGCCAAACTATATGTCAATAAATCCAAAAATCTAAGTGAAATGACTGAATATTTTAAAATTTTTAATATTTCTATGTCTTACTGACAAACCAATCAGTAAGAGATAGAAAAAAAATGTCCATTTAAAATAACTGCAGGCAATATAAAATATTTTGGAATCTAAGTGCTAAGACAAACCCAGGAAACATATGAACACATTTTCAAGACACTATTTATACAAATAAAATTAGGTCCCAACAATTAAAAAAAATATCAATTGCTCCTGGACAAAGTTGATATAATAAAAATGACAATTCTACCAAAATTAATTAACTTGTCAGACCAATCAAACAAGCAACAATTATTTTAGAGAGCCAAAAAAAAGTGACAATTTTTCTGTAAAAATGAAAGATCAAGAATATCAAGGGAATTAGTGAAAAAAGGAAGGTGGTCTAGCTGTACTATATGTAAAACAACTATATTATAAGTGGTAATCATCAAAACTATTGGGTACTGGTTAAGAAATAGAGTGGTATTTGGAATAGGTTAGATAAACAAAACACAACAGTAAATTATTACAGAAATCTATTGTTTGATATCCCTAAAGATTCTAGCTTCTGGGATAAGAACTCATCATGTGACCAAAAACTATTGTCAAAACTGGAAAACACTATAGCAGATTTTTCACTATATATCAAGATAAGGTCCAAATAGGTTCATGATTTAGACACAAAAGGTAATATCAGCATATTAGAAAAGCAAGGGCCAGTTTGCCTGTCAGATCTTAGGAGAAAGGAAGAATTTAAGACCCAGCAAGAGATGGAGAACTTTATAGAATACAAAATGAATAATTCTGATTATATAAAATTAAAAGGGTTTTGTACAAACAAAACCAATGTAGCCAAGATTGGAAGGGAAGCAGAAAACTGGGAAACCTTTTTTTTTTTTTTTTTTTTTTTTTTTTTTTTTTTTATGTTCAGTGTTTCTGATGACCTTATTTCTCAAGTGTATAAAGAACTGATTCTAATTTATCTAAATACATGTCAATCCCCAAGAGATAATTGGTCAATATAAAAATGCCCTGAATCATGACTGACTCAAAAAATGAAAATGAAAACAACTCTGAGATACCACCTCATAACTATCACATTGGTGAATATGACAGAAAAGGAAAATGATAAATGTTGGAGAAAATGTGAGAGAAAAAAAATTGGAAGACCAATGCATTATTTGTAGTGGTGTGAACTGATCCAACCATTCTGGAGAGCAATTTGGAACTATGTCCTAATAGCAATTAAGCTGCAACCTTCAATACTACTCGTATGTCTCTATCCCAAAGAGATCATAAAAAGGGAAAAGGATCCATATGTATAAACATATTTAAAACAGTTTTTGTGTGTGTGTGTGTGTGTGTGTGTGTGTGTGTGTGTGTGCTGACAAACGTTTTAAAATTGAAAGAATTTCCATAAATCATGGAATGACTGAACAAGTTGTGGTATGTGAATGTAATGGACTAGTATTGTTCAATAAGAAATTTTGAATAGACAAATTTCAGAAAACCCTAGAAAGACTTGAAGAAACTTATGCAAAGTGAAATGAGAAGAATCAGGAAAACAAGGTACATGTGTGTGATGATCAACTGTGATAGATTTATTAGCAATGCAGCTAGCCCATACAATTCCAAACAACTTCTGATAGAAAATGCTGACCATATTCAGAGAAATAACTATGGAGTCAGAATGCAGATCAAAGCACAATATTCACTTCTTTGTTTTTGGTTTTGGTTTCATTTTTGTTTCTCATGTGTTTTATTTTTTTTTCCCCTTTTGTTCTGAGTCTTCTTTCACTACATGGATAAGGTGGAAATATGCTTAACATGATCCTACATATATATCCTATATCAGATTTATTGCTGTCTTGAGGAAGGATAGGGAGGAAGGAAGAAAAATTGAAGCTCAGAAGATAACAAAGATAAATATTGAAAATAATCTTAACATCTAATTTGAAAAAATACTATTCAATAAAAAATATATTTTAGTAATAGAATTCAATTTATCTTTAGCCACCTTTTTCAATAACTTTCTGGTTTAATTCTAAAATAGTCTCTTGATTAGACTTTGATCATCTGCTTTGAACAGAGGCTTAAGTTGATAAGATGCTGGAAATTCTATTTCTTCCTCAGTTGAGGAAAAGAGGACTTATCAAAATATTATAATTGGAAGGTGAAATTTTCCATTGCAGTAAAGATTTTATAGTTTTAAAATGTCATTGGGAGCAACTAAGTGACATAATGCATAGGGCCATGGCCCTCAGGAAGACCTAAGTTTACAACTGGGCCTCAGATTGTTACTGGCCTTATGACTTTGGGCAAGTCACCTAACCCTGATTGCCTTTAAAAAAAAAAATCTTTGGAGAGGGACAAGAGAGAAAGGGGAGAGCAATATTTAAGGAGGAGAGGGACATCAAGCAAAAGCAGTGCAGCAGATATAATAAAGGGAGGCCAGTCTTCCAGAAGAGTATCTCTAAACCTTTCACTGGATGGAGATTTTTTTCCCCTTTATTTCTAGTTTCAAAGACTATTAAAAGTGACCTAAACTAGTTTTTCAGAGACACCACTAGGACAGTGAATTTTTATGTTTACTTTCCCCAGCTAACAGGTGTTAGGGTTCATCTCTATGGCTATCTTTGCTACTTATTTTTTAATTGTGTGTTATTTGTAGTTTTAATAAGGGTTTTCTAGATAAAGATAAGATCATTTAAAAATCTATCATAATTTTAAGGGTTTTTTCTTTTGTTTTCTTTTTCCTACAAATAATGTAAAGAGAGAAAAATTCTATAGAAGACTTAGAACCCCAAATTTAGCTGGCTGAGAGCTTAGCTGCCTGTTTAGTAACCAATAGATTGCCTGTGGATTTAGAATATTTTATGGATTTTATTTATAATCTATATTTTTATCTGTTTTAGCATTGCAGAGAAGAAGGGAAGTATAATGAACTGGGATCTTTTCCCTACACCCAGAATAAAGAGCTCCATACTGGTCTCTTGCTGGCAGAAGTCTTTGAGTTTTCTTCCCCAATATGAAGAGAAAGAGAGAAGAGGGAGAGAGAGAGAGAGAAAGAGAAAAAGAAAGAGAAAGGAGAGAGAGAGAGAGAGAGAGAGAGAGAGAGAGAGAGAGAGAGAGAGAGAGAGAGAGAGAGAGAGAGAAGGGAAGATGGAGCAGAGTCTTCAAAGAAAATATACTTTTTTACTTAAGTCCCTTTGAGTAAAAACATATTAATTCATGCCTGTCATTTTCTCCAAAAGGAGAGAGTTAAATTCTTAACATGCCCTCTATAATGACCTCTGCTGGACAGTAATTCTTACTGCAAATATTTTATTGGTTCATAAATCCAGATGAAAAAAGGATCTCTGGAACTGTCTTGTTCAATTACTCTATTTTATTTTACAGATTCAGAAACATAGTTTAGTTGACTTTTCCAAAGTCAAAGAGAGAGTGAATGTCAAAGGTGGAACATGAAGCCAGATCTTTTAATTCCAAATCCATTATATTTTCAGGTGTACCACATTGTTTCCTCTTGTGTTTCTCACTTGATTTCCATTCTTTAGTTCAGTTTCTTAACCTTTTCTACATTATGAACACTTTTGGCAAGCTGATGAAGCATATGAATCCATTATCAGAATAATTTTTTATATGAAGAAAATAAAATACTTGTGTTACAACAGAAACTGATTATATTGAATTCATTATTAAAAATATGAAAAAATAAAATTTTCAGATCTTAGGTTAAGAAATTTGTTTTAAAGATTGTCATATCTCCTGAAAAATGTATGTCTATATTATGTCCAAATAATCCAATGAGAAGTCAACTGATTTGTCCAGGGTCTCATCATCAGTATAAGTTGGAGACATTATTTGAACCCACATCTTTTTGACTCTGAAACCTGCTTTTTAAACTTTCTAGCCAACATATCATGCAGTCTCTAAAAATATAACATGTTGATTGTATAATTCTTCTACATTGTCATGTTCAATCTTATCTTTTTTATATTTTTATTTATTTTATAAGTGAGCAATTTAACCCTTTTTTATCATCTCTTAACAGTTTGATATCCATCCTCAACTTCCTCTCTCTTCTCTAAATACGTTTTTAAATTTGCTATGCTGATTTGTTTTCCTAGCATTTACTGATTTATCTTTATCATTCTTACATGCTTAAATACCTTCACTTAGTCCTTGAGTCTTTCTCTTTAAATTAATGACTAAATAAGGCCTCAATTAATGATTGTAATATATATTATATTAAACCAAGACATCCATTACCTTTGGCCTTAACAATATAATGGTCTCTTAAAATGATTTCCCTATCTTCATTCTCTCCCCAAACTTCTGCCAATCAAGGCTGCAAACTGCTGTCAAATTAGTGCCACTAAAGTACAGCTCAGATTTTATCGATTTTTTTGTTAAAAAAAAAAGTTAAAGGTTATTTTAAGGTTAGGTCTATTGTTTCCTGAAGAGAATTCAAAGCATGCAATCCAAAATTCACATAATTTTACAATCTTACCTTACCCTGTTCTTTGCATTGTTTTCTATCTTAGCAGATAAATCTTTCTCATTGGACCATCACAATGACTTAAATTCTGACATTTAAATGATTTATAATTAACTGCAAAGGATTAAAAAAAAAAACAAAAAACAAAGATCTATTGACACATATTAATTAATGCTTTACTGTGCATTAGTTTTATTACATTGCTTTCTTCCTAACAGATAATTTAAACTTTGGTTCAAATGGAATTTCAAAGGTAGATAACCCACAGACTGTATTGAGTATAATTCATTTAAATACTGTAAGACTTAGATAGGGAATAAAATACTCTGGGATTCTGGAAAGGAAGATAAAGTCTTTGAGAAGAAAGAGATTGGACAGAGGTAGCACCAACAATAGGAAGATTCCCAAAGATGAGACCTTCACTCTAATAGTACTCTAAGTATCTGAAGAGAGAAACTTTAAGCCTTTTAGGGGAAGTCAAATGATACAGTGGATAGAATGTGGGATCTAGACACAAGAAGTCTCATCTTCCTGAGTTCAAATACAGCCTCAAACACCAGCTGAATGACCTTGGGCAAGTAATGTAACCCTATTTGCCTCAATTTCCTCATCTGTAAAATGAACTGGAAATGGAAATGGCAAGCCCCTTTAATTCCTTTGCCAGGAAAAATCTGAATGGATTAACAAGGAATTAAATGTGATTAACACAATTAAAGAGCATAATTTTTGGCTTTTTCTTCTCCAAGCTGAGCATTCCTAGTTCTTTCAACCATTGTCCATATTATATGATTTATAGAAGATTCATCATTCTGGACATAATGTGTTAGACTATTTAAATTTCCCAACATCTCTTAAAATTTGGACACAGAATTCAATGTAGTTTATCCCCATTACATCTTTTCCGACATGTCTTACTTAGCAAACAATTCCCAATGGCTATAGACTATGTTGGCCTTTATAATTAGAGTGGAACCTTATAAAGCAGGTAATGAACATACTGACAAAAGAAGATGACAAATGACTCAGCTAGCAAGAGATAATTAGACATCATCATTTATTGTCTTTAGACTAAATAAGATAAAAGTTATCCAGACATTTGATATGAAGTTTCAATAAAGGAAGACTCAAAATCTTAATTATAAGCTAGAAGTTCAATGAATAGAAGTAATGCTATAATTTGCTAGCAATACATACTGATACAAATGTTTCAGGAAAAAAGAATAGATTTTGAAGCTTGGCACAATATACTTTCAGTAAATCATCTAGAATCCTTGAAATACTGTAATGAATTTTGTCCATCAATCAAAGGGGGAAAAAAGGAGTACAAAAGATGTGCATGTATAAGTTACAGATTTGTCATCTCAAAAGCCTAAAAACATAGCTTCAATATGTAATTAGGAGAATTCTCAAGTGACATCTAAAAAATTCTGATCTGAATTCATTTAGCATAATTCATGGCACATCCTACTCATGATTACCACCCTACTGAATGACTATTTCACTTGATATATAATCATTTGGGCTCATGAACATGATTTATTGGATATGGAGGAGGAACATTTGACAAGGAAATGAAAACAAATCTTCCCAAATAATTTTCAAGTATGGGTGCTAACTTTAGGGCAAAAATTTGATCTGAGTTTTGGTTTGCAGTGTTATTTTTGCTGAAAACTTCCACTTGCTATGTCTTGCAATTCAAGATACTATCAACTCAAACATTATCCTTGCCTGGGGTTTGCCTTTTGAGGTAATGTAGAGAAAAAGATAGAGCATTGGACTGGAACAACAGGAAGCTAAGTTTAAATTAATTCACCATTTCTCCTGGACCTGCAACTGAGAAATGTCTCTTCTCTTTCTTCGGAGGATATCAAAACACCTCCCTTTTTGTCTACTTCACATATGAATAAAGTCATGCTTAAGAAAGGCATTGAATTAAAAACAAGTTTATTTTTATTCATTCATTCATTCATTCATTCATTCATTCATTCACTCATTCATTTGTTTGTTAATTTTAGGAAACAACCAAATGGTTTGAAAAATTATCCAAAAGTTGCTCCAAACCATCAACTATGAAAATGGGTCATTTGAAATACAATGGAATATAAAGAAAAATTTAAAAGACATTGTTACATTTACTTTTGTCTTTCAAACTTTAACTAGGTTAGCTAGTAACTCTGGACTATAAGGTTTAGTAAAGACATAATGGCTAGTAAAATCTAAATCTGGCTTCTGGAAAATCTAATTTGTGAGGATGTTGTAATGGAAATATCACTGGCTTTCATGTTAAAAATACCAAGACAAAGGTCTAACTGACACTGTCTCATGACCATTCACTTAATCTCTTTGAGACTCAATTTCTCTAAGTATAAAATAGACATATTATTTACCTTGCCTTGAGACTTCAGTTCTCATTATATTTATTTTTCATTTCCAAAGGACTTTTCCACTATGTCTCAGCAATGTCTTCATCTTGGAGGATCATTTTAGGATCAGCTAGGTGGTACGATGGAATTGTATACCTGTAATCAGGAAAGACCCAAATTCAAATTCATCCTAACATACTTTCTAGCTATGTGATCCTCAGGAAGTTACTTAAACTCTATTTGTCTGTTTTCTCATCTGTAAAATGGAGATAAAAATAGGCCCTACCTATCTGGGTTGTTCCAAAGAGCAAATGAAATAATAATTGTAAAGTATTTAGCACAGTGCCCAAAACATAGTAAGTGTTGTGTAAATATTAACTAGTAGTATCACTACTAATACACACATCCTAAAAGTCTGCTCCATCTCCTAATTGGGTGAGTTCTCTTAAAATTTCAATTTAAATAAAGCACCCAAACTAGGCATTTCTTCATTTCCAACTTAGAACTTCTCTGTTATACCCTACATCTGCTTATTTTTTAAAATTATTTATTTATTTACCACCACCTCTTTTAGCTTCCTACAAAGTTCCTAGCACATAGTAAGTGCTTAATAAATGCTTATTGACTGACTGACATTGATTACTAGGCAAAGATATTGTGAAAAAAAAAAAAGAATTTCATAACTAAAATTACCAAAGTATTATTTTTAGCATATAACTTGACATTCATTAAAATTCTTTGGCCACAATGGTATGTGGCTAAATTCTTGCCAATATAAAAACTAGATTTTTATTATTTTTGTTCTTTTCATAAAATTAAGTGCTACAAAGTAGAATTTAATACTGATTCTTTGAGGGGACAATAAGATAAGAAGACAATAACTAGACATATCAAGTTTCAATGAATCATTATATCAATGGATAATACAAATTGTATTTTAGAAATTACATTTACAAAATAAATACTGTTTGGGCAGATATTGAAGTACTTTTATGGTAATAGTTTATAGAACTTTCAATCTGAAAAATTAGGACTAGTTTTATTTATTCATGAAAAATTGCAATTTTCTAAACTATTATCCTTTATGGGAATAGTATCAATTCTCTTCTACCTTCCACCTAATTCATTCTTTCTATAGAATGTCTAACAAATGATTATACACCTTTATTTCAAGGACATTCGGTAAATGAGGAGCTCACTACTTCATAAAATAACTCATCTTATTATTCAAACACTATATAACTTATAAAACTGTTTCTTATATGAAAGAGAAATCTTCTATATCCAATATTTCTAGTGTTGTCTTTAGCTGTAATATAAATAAGTCATCTCTTGCACTGATGTCCCCGAAACTCTTCAAATATTTGAATATAACAATGTTAGGTTTTCTTAGTCTTCTCTTTTCCAAACTGAACATGTCTATATTATTCAATTATACTTCATATGGAATAATTTTGAGACATTTTATCACACTGGTCATATCTTCTGAATATGGTTGTTGGATAACTGAAATGTAGACCTTGAAATTCAAAGACAATCTTCCAATTTTATCTCATGATTAGATTTTAGATTTTTAAGGGGACTGAGAGATTACTAGTCCAAATAGGCATTAACAAAAGGATTGTTTATAATATGTTAATTAGTGTTTTCCTTCTTTCTTAAAGATATCTTATTAAGGGGATCCTATTATGTCCAAATGTAATCTATTTCACTTTAGATCAGGTTTTAAAAAGTTTGTATGTTTGCTTTCTTAAATTTGTCTCTTTACATTTCCTACCTATATTACTAGTTCTACTGAGTTCAGGCAGTGCAATTATAAAAGTATAATCACTCTTGTATCCCAAAATGATCTTGAGGGAAAGGGACCCACATGTGCAAAAATGTTTGTGGCAGCCCTTTTTGTAGTGGCAAGAAACTGCAAATTGAGTGGATGCCCATTAGTTGGAGAATAGCTGAATAATTTATGGTATATGAATATTATGGAATATTATTGTTCTATAAGAAACAATCAACAGGATGATTTTAGAGTGGACTGGAGAGAGTTACATGAACTGATGCTAAGTGAAAAGCGCAGAATAAATATTTCATTGTACACAGCAATGGCAAAATTATAAGATGATTAGTTCTGATGGATGTGGCACTTTTCAACAATGAGATGATTCCGGCCAGTTCCAATAATCTTATGATGATGAGAACCAGCTACACCTTGAGAGCAGACTATGGGAACTGAATGTGGATCACAACATAGAATTTTCACTTCTTTTGTTACTATTTACTTAAATTTTATTTCCTTTCTTTCTTTCTTTTTTCTTTCTATTTTCAATGCATTCGCATGGGTAATTTTCCTTGCAAAATCTTTTGTTCCAAAATTTTCCCTTCTTCCCCCCACCCTCTCTCCTAGGTGGCAGGTAGTCCAATACATGTTAAAGATGTTGAAATACATGTTAAATCCAATATATGTATACATATTTATACAGGTAGCTTGCTGCACAAAAAAAAAAAAAAAAAAAAAAATCAGATCAAGAAGGAAGAAAGAGTAAAACTGAGAAAGAAAATTAAATGCAAGCAAATAACAACAGAAAGATTGAGAATTCTATGTTGTGTTCCACCTTCTATTCCCAGCTTTCTCTCTCTTGGCATAAATGGCTCTCTTCATCACTGAGCAAGTGGAACTAGTTTGAATCCTCTCATTGTTGAAGACAGCCACATCCATCAGAATTGATAATGTATACTCTTGTTGCAGTGCTCATTTCACTTAGCATCAGTTCATGTAGGCCTCTCCAAGCTCTCTGAAATCATCCTGCTAGTTGTTTCTTATAGAACAATAATTTGAATTTTATTTTCTTTCTCATTTTTTCCCTTTTTGATCTGATTCTTCTTCTGCAGCAAAATAAGTGCATAAATACATATGCCTATAATTGATTTGCATATATTTTTACCATGTGTAACATATATTGGATTACTTGCCATCTAAGAGAAGAGGTTGGGAAAAGGGGAGGGAATTGAAACACAAGGATGTTTTGAAAACTAAAAGCTTCAATTAAAAAAAAGTACAAGTATAATCACTCTTTCATATTATAGCCCTTTACATAGTTGAAGACAGCTAATATCTCTAGCTAATATCTCTATCCTTATCCATCTATTCTCAGCTTAATCAATAAATGAATAAACGTTTATTGTATCTACAATGTGCCAGTATACTGGACTAACTTTTGGGAATAAAAAAAGAAGTGAGACAGTTCCTATTCTAAATGAGGTAAAAATCTAATGGGGGGGGTAACATGCAAACAAATATGTGTGTGTATATGTGGATATACATATATACATACAAACTATATGTAGAGAGAAGACCCTAGAATTAAGGGAGAGCCAGAATTTAAGTTCTAATTTTATTTTCGGCTTCCTAAGCATTTCTAATTCCACAAATTAAATTCAATAAATATTTACTAAATACTTATGTGCCAGTCACTAGATTGGGGGGATACAAATAAGAAACAGAAAGCCCTTGCTCTGAAGGAAAGCTGGCCACAAAAGGAAGCTTGAAAATGGGGGTGAGAGGAAGGTTGTGACATTTGGTTTTAACTCCACTGAATAAGATCTGGTGCTAGGAGATCTTACTCAGTGGAGATGAAATCAAGCAGAACAGAGGTGGAAAATAGAGTGAGCTGAAATTCCAAATTCTACCCTTTATAAAAGTTTAGTGCTTCATGCTCTAGTGCTCCTACCAGAGGAAACAAGACAATAAAGTACTTGAGTAGTTGTTGAATATCTAAAGCTGCTAGTGACCAGGGAGCTCTGAAATTCTCTAAAACTCCTTGAAGGACAGATTCTCCTTGACTCCTGGCCTCTGTAAAAGATGCTGAGAGATGGGCATCATTCCCATTGATAACACTCACTGCTGAATAAGCTTCCCATTGAATTAAAGAGACTCATTCCATTCTATTCAAATTCAGCTCAAGCTGTACCCAGCCCTATCAAGAGCAACCCCCATTTTGCAGCCAAAGCTAATAAAAAGACCCAATTTTAAACCCTCTCTTTGCAGAGGACCTAAAATGTCAAGGAATCTCTCTTCCTGGCATAGCAAGCCTCTGCCCCCTCTTCCAATGCTAACCTCTCTTTATCCTCAGCTATTTCCCTAATGAGACTTAGTATGTCTTTGTCAGGATTTCTCTACTAGAAATTACTTCTCTGCCAGGATTCCTCCACTACTTTACTTCCTTGTTGGGACTTTGCCACTATGGAAATTAGCCTTTTTATTCATGCATAGCAAAGGCTGACTTCCCAATGCCTATAATAAATCTCTTTTACCAATCTAGGTTTCCAGGTTTGTAAATTCCTTTACCAAAGATCTCTATCCTTCCAGAAGGGGGGGCTCCCCAAACTCCCTACCCTTGCTCTGAACCCCAAGGGGATGTAGGGAAGCCAAACCTCTCCATTTGGTTCCCTGAACCCCAAACCTGCTACTAGACCTCATCATTTAACTTCCTGACCACCAGGAACCCTAATCTCATTTTGGTTCCCTGAATCTAATCTCATCAGTTGATTCCCTGACCACCCTAAATCTAGATCACATTACTAATAGCATGGAAATGAGATCTGCAGTGATCAGCTGTTTCTAAGAAGGACATTTTGTATAGGGATGAAGCAAATTAGAACTTTAGAAACCTTACACAGTATAAATTATGAATTAGAGATCATTTGGCATATTGATAGCCCTCTGATGATTTACCAATTTAGCAAAGTTCCTCCTAAAATGCGCTCTCCAGAACAACTCCTGCTTTTAAATGTGGTATTGCAGGATAAAGTAGTATTGCACTACTACATCCTTAATCCTCTGTACTCTGTCCTCTCTTGATTCAGTTTATGTATTACATGTATTAGCTGCCTTAATCTCAACAGACTACTGAGTTAAAGAAAACCCTCAGATCATTTTGTTTGTTTGTTTGCTGAGGCAACTGGGGTTAAGTCACTTGCTCTGGGTCACACAGCTATGAAGCGTTAAGTGTCTGAAGTTCACATTTGAACTCAGGTCCTCCTGACTTCAGGGCTGATTTTCTATCCACTACACCAGCTAGCAGCCCCCAGATCATTTTTTTTTTTAAACAAAGTCACTTTATTTTTAGCCATGATGTCCCCAAAATATAACTAGAGTACATATTTCAAATTCAAGTGAAAGACTTCACCATTATTACTATTACATTCCATCTTAATGGCTGTTGTCCTCAATGATAACATGGTATGGTGAAGAGAATATTGTACTTGGAATCATAAAAACTGCTCTCAAAAGCCTCTTTGACACCTAAGACTTATCTTTCTAAACTGAATGCTAATTACTCCTTTTCTTGGTAGAGAATGTTTTTTATGCAAGGAGCTCAGCATGCTGAGAAAAATTACATTTCTTTCACATGTTAAGTAGTTTAGATTACTTTTAGATTATGCCCAATCATCTAGCCTATCATAATCTTTTAACTATTCACTCACTGTTAACTATCTCTTCCTTCTAGAGATCTTTGAATAATGCTTCCTATCATCTTGTAAAAGGCCTTAAAATTATAGGATCAAGACATATATGAATTATTCTATTAAAGACCTCTCCAAACATTAATAACTATTGAATATATTTTAAAAAATCAGTTCCAAATCTCTCTAGTTGCATTTTATAGTCTAGACTTTATTTGATCATCTTTTCTAGAAGATGACAATCAAATTAAATTGAAAAGGTTTTATTATACAATGTTGTGGTAACTGAGCAAACAATTGAAGAAATAGGAAAAAAATACTTCAACTTCAAAAAGGCATATGAAGTGAGAACACCACAGATATAAATAAGTAAATTTAAAATAATCATTTTGGTGAGGAATAAGTCCTAACAATTCAAAGAATTAGAAATATTTCTTGTAAGAAGTTGAAGCAGAGTTATCTTGAAGGGAACTGAGAATTCTGAAGTTTTATCAGTCTTTGATAAATTCAAGATAAATTCCTTAATCTACAGCTTTCTCTTTTTCTACCAGACTAGAAATGCCTGTCCAAGCAGGAAATAAATCTAATTTGACATGAGTTGATAGGATAAAGCAAAATTACTTCTTTAAAAGTCTTTTCTTTTCTAGATATTAAATTATGATCCCATTATAAGGGAAACTGGAATTTTACTAGAAATAGGAACCATATCCATTGAGCTCTAGTTTATGAGACTCTATTTGCTTTTCTTTTTAGAAATTGGGGCCTTTCTGTAACCCTGAAGCAACTTTTCTATTTTTCTCATTTTTTTTCCCCTCAAAAATTACCATCTGTCTTAATAATCAAATTTTCCAGGTGTTTCATCATGATGGGAAGTAGCCAATCAAAAACTGATAACTTTAATTCATCAGGGGTAGGCAGATAATAAGAAAATCAATGTAAAACTAAAAGAAACTTTAGAGATCATCTATCCAGTCCAACTTCTTATTTTACATATAAAGAAATTAAGGCCTCGGGAGGTAAAGAAAAGGAGTCACAGTGGTAATTGTATCAGAGATAAGACATGAAATCAAGTCCTCTAGTTCGGGAGACAATGCTCTTTTCAAAATACCACATTCCCTCCCAGTTTCCTTATGAATTCTAGGTAAATATTTGCCATAAGTCATTTTTTGGTTTCTCTTTTCTAGTTCAAAGAACATTCAATGTGATAAAGAAAAATAAAGTAAAATAAAAGCTTAACAAATATATCCTCTCTTTATTTTTCACCATGAGCAATAATTTTATCCTTTCTTTCCTCTTTCTCTTTTCTCCCATCAATAAGATTTAATCCCTTTCCTCTCTGTATCTCTGTTTATCTCTTTGAATTTCTTTCTGTCTGTCTGTCTCTCTCTTTGTTATTTTTGTCATTCCCAGATTTGATCACTATCATTAACTCCTTTTAGCAGAAATTCTGAAAATATCTTTGTGATACAATATTATACTTAACTATTAATCAGCCAGGTGGCATTCATTAAACTTCTACTAGGCACTGTGTTAAATGTTTTTATTGCTAGCATTTTTATAGTACTTTAAGGTTTCTAAAGTTTTTTCCTTTAAATTCCTTTCATAACAGACTCATTTTATCATCACATTAATCTGAGGAAATACTTTCTATTATGATCTCATTTTATAGCTAAGGGAACTATTACTATCAATCAATCAATCAATCATTTGTTAATTGTCTATAAGAGCCAGACTCTGTTTTAAGCTTGAGATATTAAATGACTTGTCCAATCACATAACTATTAAGTTTCTGAAGCTGCATTTGACTAAATTCTGACTAAAAGTAAAGTACTATATATAATTTGCCACTTTGCTGTTTCTTTTGAACAGTTACTAATGGTCTCTAAATATCAATTTTCTGCAATAAGTTACTTATTTAAAAATATCTCATTTAAGTAGCCAGGAAAAAAAATATAATTGATTCATTATCTACATTGATGATCACCATTCATTTTTGCAAGGTGTCTTTTACTGAAGCATTTTCCTTATGTAACCAGAAAAGTTCATTTTGATTCATCACATATTTATTAAGTCACTGCTATCCTGGTGCCTGAATTACCAAAGAAAAAGAGAAAAGAAAAGAAACAAATAAAAAGTTCCTCAAAACAAACAAATTAAGACAATAATCCCTCTAGGAGTTTATATAGGGAAATCTTTTTATTCCAGATAAACAAATAAAAGTAAACATGCAAAATAAATGCAGATTAATGGGAGTGAAGGAAATAAAGAATACTAACTTTCTAAATCCTACACTCAAAAAAGGAGTATTAGAGGCAAGTCTCAAAAATTTAGCAATTTCAAGGGATTGAGATAAAGAGAGAATATTCTAGGCATGAGGGAAAGCACCTATTCAAGGACATGGAGGTAAAAGATGGACTGTCAGGTTAGGGAAAAAAAGCAAGTAAGTCCCTTTGTAGAAGTAAGATGAAGTTTTCTCAGCTTGTGAAGCAGCCATTGGTTTAGCACTGCTAGTTAAAATCTCTGCCACCCACAGCTCAGATCACGTCCAAAACCTTAACCTCCTACAATGCTAAAAATCCTTGTATCAATCTTCATACTAATCCCTCTAACCTGATATTCAAAAAAGTCCTGAATCTGGATTAACACCACAACTCACAGCTTTTTAATTAGCATTTGAAGCTTAACCCTTCTGTACCACAGCTCAGACCTAGGGGATGGGAATGGGAATTTAATCTTGAATTTCTAGACAAATTGATTGGAATATGACTATGAAGGGCTTTGCAAGTATAAAGAAAGTTTGAATTTTATCATTCATGCAAAAAGGAATCATTAAATCTTCCTTCATGGGGAGTAAAATGGTCCTTTTCCAAGTTTAAAGGAAATGAGCAAAGGCAAATCAAGGCCTTGAACATAGACAGCCTGACTACTAAGTTTATGGTTAGTTTCACTATAATGTGCTGGGAATCAAGAATATAAATAACCTGGAAATTGTTTTATAGTGAATTAGTTTTTTTCAGTCATGTACTATCCTTTGACCCATCTGTGATTTTCTTAGCAAAAATACTAAAATAGCTTGCCATTTATTTGTCCACCACATTTTATAGAGGAGGAAACTGAAGTAAATAGTATTAACTGACTAGCCCAGGGTCACACAAACAGTCTAAGGTCACATTTGAATTAAATTCTTCCAGAGTTTTTGGACAGCTGGGTGGTTTAGTGTTTAGGCCTGGAGGCAGACAAATGAATATTCCTGACTTGCAAATCTAGTCTCATCTCAGACACTAACTGGCTGAGTGACTCAGGGCAAGTCACTTAACTCAGTTCCAGTGTCCTTATCTGTAAAATGACCTAGAGAAAAAAAAAAAAAAGGGCAAATAACTTCAGTAACTTTGACAAGAAAACCCCAAATTAGATGATGAATGCCTCAACACAAATGAAAAAAAAAAAAGTGACAGAACAACAAACTTACTGACTCCAGACTCTGTATTTTATTCATTGCCCCACATAATTGAAAGAAATTGGTAGTTAGGCAGAAACTAGGCAAAAAAAAGGATTTTAGGTAGACAGCTTATACCACATACTACTGCTCTCAAAATGAATATGTAAATTGTCTATTAAAAGCCTACATGATTAAAAACTACAGTTATGACAAAGTGGAAAATTCTTAGTAAATCAAAGTATTTAGTTGATTCCAAGTAATATAGAACTCAAATAATAAGAAATTAAAGAAACAAAATTAATGCAATAAGAGTAAGGTTTTCTAACTGGAATCAATGTTTCAACTATTTCTGGAGAAGGTCTAATAGCTAAGACATAAAGGGAAGCTTATATATAGATATGTGTGCGTATATATATATGTGTGTGTGTGTGTGTGTGTGTGTGTGTGTGTATGTCTAAGAACTATTCTCAAATTACTATTATATGAATAGTTTTCAAAATATAATAGTAAACTTTTAACAATCAAAAAAACATACCTCTAAATCACTAGATATAAGACATCAAAGACTTCAAAGTTTTACCAAAAATCCACAAAAATAGTGAAAGTTGAAAAATCAATATAGGGCTTGTGGAAAGGCATTTATATTAACTGTGTTTAGTTCAAGGAGCTGTGAATTCACTTGGTCACTTTGGAAAACTTTTGAATTTTGCTAAGAAAATGATTGATATATCTGATTTTTTTTTTTTTTGACAAAGATCTCACTGATAGGCACTATATCAGGAAGTTTCATGATAGGCAGAAATTCTCATATATATCAAAATATTTATAGCAACACTTTTTTTTGAAATAAAAAAACAACAATATTGGAAACAAAGTATGTGTCCATTGATTAAGATTATGGCTAACTCAACTGTAATACATGAATATAATGGAATTTTATGACCCCATAAGAAATAATAAATTTGAAGAATACAGAGAGAATCATAGTAAGACATGAAGCAATACAAAGTAAAATAAGCAGAATAGGAAAACTATATACAAAGTAACTATAACTATATAAATACATAGAGTAAAAAGAAGCTAAGTCTATAGTCTGGAAGACCAGAGTTCAAATTCTGCTCTTGGATAATTCTAGCTCAATCACCTTAGAAAAAAACCACTGAATCTTTCTGTGCCTCCATTTCCTTAATTTATGAAATAGAGGTAATAACAATATTTATCTGTCAGGGTTGTTGAATGAATCAAATTGATGAGGATTGAGGTCCCTTTAAGATTCCTCTCTGACTGCCCAATGCCCATGGCTGACCTTGATTCACAAATCCTGGTCAAAGGCACCCTTTGAATATCTGGGCCCAGCCCCCACTATCAGCTCAGCTTCCCCCAGCCCTGACCTGATCTGAGTAACTTAAAAGCCCACTAAGAATTTAGGGGTACCGCCCATCATCTTCTTGGTATAAAAGAAATGAGCCAGAGTGCTCTCTTTGAAGGAGCCCTCCTGGCCAACACATGGTATCCTTCCAGCCATGTAAGGGTTCCTGCCTTCCCAGCGTCCACCTTTGCCCTGGCATCTTTCTAACTGAGCTTTACTTCCAAATTTCTACAATAAACCTTTTATTTATCAATCTAGGTTTTCGGGCCTGTAAATTCATTTACAGAGGACACTGCACCTCATGGGATTATCTATGCCCAGGCAAATGGGGTTGCCCCTTTCCTGTCCCTCATTAAAATGAGATTAGATTTGTATAGCACTTAGCACAGTACCTAGCCACAAGTGCTTAACAAATACTTGTTATGCCCATTTATAAATGAAAAACAAAAAAAACAAAAACAAAAAACAACAACAACAAAAAAAACCCAACAACTTATTATAGTAGCATGATCATCCACAAATTGATTGTCTTGAAGAACAAATGAGAAAATGAGCCTCATTTCAATCTCTGCAGAGACTTGGTACAGAACATTTTATATTCTCTCAGTAGCTGGATGTTTTGGTTTGATGAACTTCTTCCCCCAATCTTTTAAATAATGCTGTTCCCCAAATATTGTGCTATGATCATGGAGTGTGAAAATAAGTGGAGATGAAAATGTTGAATGTGTAGGTGTTTATTTGGACCATATATTTAAACAAAGATAATGACCTATGATCCAAGTAATGATACTACTAAGCCCTTCACTATTAGCTACTGGAAGTCTGGATGTATTGTCATAAAACAAAGTTCATAATTTTGAGAATTTTATACACTGGAGGATTAAAGATTCAGTATACTTTAAAAAGTAATTTAAAAAGAAAATCAAAATAGTTTTATTCATTTTGAACTTTCCTTAAGGGGTCCTTCCATAACATTTTTAGTTATGCCATAAAAGGTCCACAATTTAGGAAATGTTTTCATTGATTATTTACGAATGATGCTGTTGGGGAAGTGGATGTGTGAGCAGGCTTTTCAGTGGTATGACAATTCATCTTCTATAACCTTTGGGAAATGATTTTTCAAAGCAAAACAAATTGCTTGAATGCAGGCCTGAAATCAGATTTGGAGAGGATCTGTGGGTAGAGCAAGAAAGGCGGAAGTAAACTAGCCATGTTCTCTTAGGCAAACAATAAAGACAGAAGAGGGAATGAACAAAGTATAGGGTTGCATTTATGGGGTGAATTTTTGTTACAAGAAATAGAGGCAGCTGCAATACCTCGAAGAGTAAAGTAAAACTAGGCTGTCATTAAATCTTCTTTGGAGCTAACTGTAATCTTCAAGACAATCTATAATCTATGTAGATGGTTTTATTACTGAAATTTTATTTTTTTTTCCTTTATACTAAGAAGACCTGCTAGGCTCAGGAACAAGTATGTCATATCATTCCACATCTTTTTGAATATTAAAAAGTTGTGGCCTAACATTTGTAGAGCACTTGACAATGAAAGATGTACTATAAATAATCAACAGCCTAATTGTCACCATAATTATTCTTTAAGTATTTCAGGAAACTTTTGGAAACATGGTATTTTGAATTCAAATCCTACAGACTGAACCAGTGAATCTTTTTCAACTGCTGTACCACCCCAGCCCCTCAACAAGAACATTTTCACTTTCAATTACTCTATATTTTCAATATGGAATTTAATTAAACTATTAACCTCCTCAATTTTTTTTTTTCAGTTGGTGGTTATTTGTTTAGTCTTGTCTAACTCTTTGTGACTCCATTTGGAGCTTTGTTGGCAAAAATACTGGAGTAGTTTTGCCTTTTCTTTCTTTAGCTCACTTTACAGATGAGGAAGCCACGGCAAATGGGGTTAATGATTTGTCCAGGCTCATTTAATAGTAAGTGTGTGAAACCTTATGGCTCATATTAATTATGGTTCATAGGCATAGGTACAAACTACAAAGCATGAATTTTGTAAATCTACTATTACAAAATTACACTGATTACACAAGTTAAAAGAATATTTATCCCAAAGAATAGAAAAAAATGTAAAATATCTCATTGGAAAAACAACTGATTTGAAAATATAAAGAGGAGAAATAATTTAGAATTGTTAAACTCCATGAAAACAATGATTAAAAAAAGCCCTTAAGAAATATGTCAAGAAATTATCAAGGAAAGTTGCCCTGATATTCTATGATAATGATAAAAAAGAAAGTCAAGAACCTATTAATCACCTCCTGAAAGAAATTTCTAATGAAACTTTAGAGGAATATTATAGCCAAGTTCCAGAATTCCTAGGTAAAGGAGAAAATATTGCAAATAACCATAAAGAAACAATTGAAATAGTGTGGAGCCACATTAAGAAATACACAATATTTAGTCACTTCTGTATTACTGGATCAGAGGACCTAGAATATGTCATTATCTACTTGGGATTGATTCCTATCTGGTTATTTGTTTGCATACTTTTTATCATCTATTTAAGTGAAGATCTAATGAAAAGATTATTGTTTGTCTTCCATTCCTTTTTCCTTTTTTTAAAAAAATGAATTGAATAAAAAATAAGAAAAAACAAAATAGAAATAACAAAGACAAAAAAAGGAAAATTTAAAAAATCAAAACAAATTATCATTTTTCCCAGCAGAACATCAGAGAGGATTCAAAATATAACAATAAATTTCCATTTCAAGAAAGCATATATGATAGAAAAATTATATTCATGAGTGTCCATCCTTTCTTTGCTTCTTTGCACATCATTCTTTTGTGCTCTGCTGAACACTTTTTGTTTTATTTTTTCTTCTTTTTTTTGTCCCTACCCAACCTCTGCCAAGCCGGCTACTCTTAGGCACTGATATAGATATAATCTGCAAACACTGAGGTAACTCCTCTTCCTTCATTAATAAATTTGGCAGAAGGAATATATATTTTTCTGTACATCCCAGATTCTGCTCACATACTAGAAAACTTCCTGTGTATCTAATCTATTCCACTGATTCACCACTCTATTTCTTAGTTGGTACTAAATTATTCTGATGATTGCTGCTTTATAATATAGTTTTAGTTCTGGTTCTTCTAGGCTATCATCCTTTATATTTTTTCCATTAATTCCCTTTATATTCTTGAACTTTTGTTCTTCTATATGAATTTTATTATTATTTTTTCTACCTCTATAAAGTAATTTCTTGGTAGCTTGATTGGTATGGCACTGAATAAGTAGACTAATTTAGACAGAATTGTCATTTTTATTATGTTTGCTCAGTCAATTCATGAACACTCAATATCCTTCCAATTCTTCAGATGTAATTTATTTGTGTGAAAAGTGTTTTGAAATTCTCCAGAATGGCTCCATCAATGAATAACATCACCAACAATGTATTAGTGTCCCAGTTTTCTCAGATCCCCTCCAACAGTTATCATTATCTTTTTCCTATCATCTTAGACAGTTTGAAAGGTGTGAGGTGGTACCTCAAAGTTGTCATAATTTCCATCTCTCTAATCAATAGTGATTTAGAGCATTTTTCCATATGACTAACAATGGCTTTAATTTCCTAAAAATTGTTTGCTCACATCCTTTGACCATTTATCAGTTGAGAAATTGACCCTAAATATTTCCACATGGCTTCATCATTCTTTCTTTGCACCATGATTTTTAAGTTTTGTGAAAATGCTTTTATATAGCTTTTCTCATTAAATCTCATAGTTCTTCTGTGAGATGACTAAGGGAGATTTATGGCCTTACCCATGATCACATGGCTAGTAACTTTCAATGGTAGGATCTGACTCTATGCAATTTTAAAAGTCTAAGCCTTTTTTTTTTTTTTTTTTTTTTTTTTTAAACTCTTCTATTCTGGAGATATGGTACAGGGAGTTTTATAATTATGTAAATGTATAGTGTATGAATCAAATTTTTCAATCCACTTAGGCATTAATTAAAAATACTTAAGAGTAGGTAGGATCCTTTCAAATTCGTTTACCTAACTGTGTCATAAAAGTTGCTTGGTAACTACTTCCCTTGAATGAAATAAGTAAAGATAGAGAAGTTCCTACATTTCAGAGCTAGTTTTTAAAATTTAAAAATAAGTTAAATATAATTAAAATCAAAATGAAAACACAATCACTTACATGGGAACTTCTGTCAAGGGATCTGGTTCTTATTGTTTGTTTCCACTCAGTCAGAACATTCTTTTCATTCCCATCACTGAAAGTGACCTGGCCCCAGGTGCTTCATCAAGTGAAAACTTAATTAGTTCTCCAACTGTTTTGTCTCCCAAATAAATAGAACTTAAATAGTAAGATTTCTAGAATAAGCCTTTGAGCTGTATCCCTAATCAAATGACTTTAGATTGACTAACAGATTTCCATATGCTGTAAGCATAACATTAGATTAATTTTTGCTTATGTCCTCAGGAAGACTTACTGAAGAATAATGAAATTCCCCTTGTTACTGATTAAAATGTACAAATGATTAGATGTTCATAGGCTTACTGGCAATTATTTTTGGTATTTCCTAATTTGCTCCTTCCCCATGACTGTAGTTAGGTTAGCTCCCTTAATGTAGATAGGAAAAATGCTTAACTAATGGACTTTCCATTTTCCTTGTGAGATTGTAAAACCTGAAAATTAAACAATCACAACAAAGTACATTACTCAACAGTGATAGCCAAAACAAAAACCTGATTTTCAGAATTTATGTAAAGTAGGGAGTGATACAAGAATTCTTTTACTGAATATAGTGCATGATTCTTTCATTATATTTTAAGATACATTTTGTTTTGTTTTTGATAAATTTATTGCATTTTTATTTGCTTGTTTATTGATCATGGTCCAGATCATGAAATCAAAGTAGCAAAAAGGATTTTGAACCAAAAATTGTTTTTAGCTCTTTCCTTCCCATCATTTCTCACATTAAACCAGCAACCAAAGGTTCTTGTCCTGAGTTATTTTTTCTGTTTCTCTTGCTTTCTGGTTACCTACCTTTAGGAAGACCTCATTTATTCCTGACTGAATTGTTAAAACAAACTCCTCACTAACAATCTTTTTTCTTCAATGAATTTACTACACAACTGTAATTTTTACTAATGTAATGGGGACCTGATAGATGTTCAATATTCCCTACATGGGAAAGGCTGGAAAGCCTTGTTTTGGGAGATACATGATGACATGCATTGGAAGGACATTGAGACATCTTGGTGCATGTGCTAGTAGTAGTCTGCTACAGTATGATTAAGAGAAGCTTTTTTGAGTAGCTATATGAGATTGGGGTTTTCCTATAAATAGGCATTAATAACTGAAGACTTGACATTTGTTTAGAATGATAAAAGAAAGAGATTAGGAATTTAGAAGATGATAATGTAACATTGAATTGATTTACCAAAATTGAAAGACAGAAAAGAGACAGTGAGTAGAGCAAAGGAGATGACCAGAGAGAAAACTGAAGTGTTTAGGGATTGGAATTCACAGTGTCAAAGTTGGTAGGGTTTTGTAAAGGTACACAGGAGAGATGAAAGAACAATTAATTTTGAGCAGATAAAAGGATTTTAGTACTGTTGAACATAAATGTGCTAAATTTGGGGTTGATGACAGTAAAAGATAATGATAAATGTTGGAGGAGATGTGGGCAAACTGGGACACTACTACATTGCTGGTGAGGTTGTGAAGTGATTCAAATATTTTGAAGAGGAATTTGGAACTATGTTTAAAGGGCTATCAAACAGAGCATATCCTTTTATCTGGAAGTGTTTTTACTAGTTTGTATCCCAAAGAGATCATAAAAAAGGAGAAAGGACCTAGATGTGCAAAAATGTTTGTAGCAGCCCTTTTTGTAGTGGCAAGGAACTAGAAATTGAGTGGATGTCCCTGTAGAAAGGTTGAATATATTTTGGTAATCAATGTAATAGGATAATAGAATGTCATTGTACAGAATATCATTGTTATATTAGAAATTATGATAAGGCTGATTTCAGAAAAGCCTGGAAAGACTTACATGAACTGTGGCTAAGTGAAGTCAACCAAGAGAACATTGTACATGGTGAGAAGAAGATCATGTGATAATCAGTTGTGCTGGACTTGGATCTTTTCAACAATGAGGTGATTCAAGTCAAATCCAAAACTTGTGATGGAAGTAGCCATCTGTATTGAGAAAGAGGACTATAGAGTTCATGTCTATCAGTATTTTCACTTTTTTTAGTGGTGATGTTGTTTGTTTTTCTTTTTCTTTCTTGTGTTTTGTTTTTTGCCCTTTTGATCTGATTTTTCTTGCATAGCATGAGGGAAGAAGAGACTGAGGTTAATTTAGAATGCAAGATTTTGCAAAAGTGAATGTTGAAAACTATCTTTGCATGTATTTGGAAAAATTAAAAGCTATTTAAAAGAAATATCAATGGCCACTTCAAATATAAAAACAAAAAGCTTTCTAATACCAAATCCAACTTTTCCCTTTTTTTGAATATCCTGTCACAGCTCCCCTTATTATCACAAATAATAAAATCTTGACTTTTTATTATATGCAAGTAGTCATCAATCCATGCATTTTCCACCTCCAAAGACTATTTTAACAGATTTGCATTTGAGCTCTTGCCCACAAAGCAAAATTCAAATATATACTGCTGTTCTTATTGTAGAAGCCCTTGAGTGGAAGTGTTTCTTCATTAGAAAAATGAATGTGATCAACACATAATAATTCAAATTTCATAGCCATAAGAACTTTATTATAGAACTTTAATAGACTTCCACTTTATAATTTCCTTACTTTATGAATTAATCAGAGACCAAGAAAGTTTTTCAGGTTTTCTAATAAACTTATAATTGGATGCACATATATTAGTGGGTGGCAGGATTCAGTGTTTGGAAATAACTTGAAAATATACCTAAGTGACTTTAAATGTTCAAATCTTGCACCAGCAATAGGCAGCATTGAGTTTTCCATTCTTTCTCCCTTCACTTTCTCCAATTTACTTTTTTTTTACTTATTTAATACCAATTTTAAAACATCAACATATTCTCAAGCAATTGTGGTTATTTATTTTTTTTGGTACTAGACTATAAGAAATATGTAAAAGCTGTAAATTAGTGAATGAAAAGAGGCACATCTTCAATATATTTGGTGATCTCTCAAAACAGATCACCTTTTAGCCTAGAAACTATAGTTCATTACAGCTTACTGATTAATTTATAGATAAAATCATTAACAATCTTCCATGTATAGGTCTGCTAAAATCTTTTAATTTAGATCTTGGGATAGAAAGATGATTTCAAAGGAAGAATTACCATCTTGATAGTATTTTAATATTTTCATGCAAAGTCTAATCATTAGTATCTGAATCATTAGATTAATTTTTTTTCCATTCCAAGTTTCTGCTTATTCCAGCACAAGTAATTTTTTTTTCATATATACTATTAAAATCAATTTGTATAAAACCATATGCAAACAAGTTAACAGTATATTTTGATTTGTAGAAATATTTTAATCAGTCTACCAATATTTTAAAGAGTCATGTAATAGTTACTCTCTTAAGTTCTGGAGATGTAAAGAAAAGTAAAATATACTTTTTACCACTTTTTACCATTTTTACCATTTACCATGATTTACCATCATGGACTCACAGTCTGAGGTATAAAACTAGGTCTAAACATGTATGTATAAAAATTATATACAGAATAAATTGGAAATCATCAATAGATAGAAGGCATTAGAATTAAGAGATATAGAGACATGCTTCCTGTGGAAAGTGAATTTTTAATAGGGACTTTAAGGATACCAGGGCAGTCAGGAGGCAGGGAGGAGAAGAAAAAGGATTTTATGCATGGAAATTCAAAAAACATGTTTGGCAACAGAAGTGGAGTATTTTTTCAAAGAATAGAAAGTAAACTAGTATCATTCTCTGGTTGAAGAACATGGTGTATATGTGTGAGGAAGGGGGAATTAAATGATAAGAAGACTGGAAAAGTAATGGAAGAGACAGATTCTGAAAGACTACATACAAACAAGATATGTAGAATATGAAACAGATAATATTAGAAGGAAACACAGTTTAAATGGGGGACAGAAAAATATTTCTTGCAAAGAATGAAAGTTTAGATAAGCCTTAAGAAAAAGTATAAAAAGCAGAAGGGAGAGAATTCTTTAGTGAAATTCTTGGAATCAGAAGATGGGATGTTTTGTGTGAGGGAGAACAAAAAAGAGAATCACTACATCATAGAATATATGATAGGGAATAAAATGATTGAAAAATTAAAAGATCTATGTTATGAAGGACTTTGAAAGTTTGACAAAAGATTTTATATTTAACATAAGGATAATAGGATGTTGGACTTGTAGTCAAGAAATTATAGTTCCAGTTATGCCTTTAACATTCCTAAATTAGATAGCTTTTAATTTTTTGAACTCTCAATATTTTCACTAGTAAGATGTCAAATATGTAGTTGTAATGAATTTTACTATTAGGGGATGGTGTTAGTCATTAATCTGATCTTGTCCATTAAAAAGGACTTGGCTCTAAAAAAGATTGATACTAACTCTGACAATTACATATTCCTCTAGAGGGTTTTCTTTATTTTCTAAAGTACTCTGAAAAATCTGCTAGTTATCTTTTTGATCAAAATAAATATTTATGTAAGTGTGAATACAAGTACATATGCACACATATCTACATATATTATTTGTATAGCTTGAAAGACAGCTATATAAATATGTAACCACACCTATAAGTAAAATCATGCACATATTTTATTTCCCAATTAGACTGCAAGATCCTTAATGGCAGAGACTGATTTCTTTATCCTTATGGCTTGACTTCCTAGCATACTATGTGATACATAGTAAGCCCTTAAATTCTTGTCAATTGATTGTTTTAATCATTGTCTCTATTTCCTTTTAAATATAGTCATATCTTTTCTAATAAAGTACAAAGAATATAATTTTATATAGATTTTTGTACTTTGATGTAGATGTGAATTATTTTTGGGGACAGATAAGGTGGAAAGTTAATGTATATAATAATCTCTTACTAATTCCTGCCATTCAGTAATGACAATGATATGTCCAAAGTAATAGTTGTTTTCAGTGAGTAAAACTCGCACTCATTTCATAAGAAAATAAAGTAGATAAAAAAAGGAAATTCCCTGTCTCCTGAATTCTAAGCATCATATCTAACCATATCTAACACTGAATGAAGACAATGAGAAAAAGGGAAGAAGAAAAAAGGGTTTGGTGGGAATTAGATAGAATTAGGTTTCTTCCTTGAAAGAGAAGAAAGTCTAAGTTTTGGCAAGTTTAGCTATATTTAAGCCTTGAGTACAGCCCTACATAACAAAGGGATTCTATTCCCTGTGTTTATCCTTATCTGACCTACTGGTGTTCAGTATATTCAATGGCTCCGCTTACTTTAAAATGGTGTAATTTTCCAGCAGTTTTGGTCTACCTCACTACAAAACCACACAAACCTTAAATCCTCCAGGACCACTCTGAATTGTTTTATAGTCAAGATATAGTCTATTATTTGGATTGCAGCTCTGATTATAATTTCATTTCCCAGAACTAGAGGAGGCTATGATTGTGTTTCTATTAGTTAAGATAGAGAACCATACTAATTGTTATACTCATTCAGTTGCTTTAGTCATGACTGACCTTTTATGACCTCATTTGGGGTTTTGTTGGCAAAGATACTAATGTTGTTTGCATTTTCTCCTCCAGTACATTCAGAGGATCCATTTTGTCAGACAATGAGAGGCTAAATGACTTAGCCAGAGTCACATAGCTGGATTTGAGCTCAGTCCTTTATTCCACATCTAGCATTCTATCCACTATCCAGAACCATACTAATTTAAAAATAAATTAGCATACACTACAATTCAATTGATGATTATAATGATGATAATGAAAAAAAGAATAAGAACACTGATAATAATGATAGTCTTGAAATATCTTTGAAAATAGAACACATAAATTATACTAGAGTTTAACCATTATCGTATACCTCTGACCCAAAGCTACCTGAATAGAACTCAGATCCATAAAAATTTAAGACATATATTTTAATAGATACTATCATATAAAATATTCATAATCTCAAAACTATATAAAATTTAGTTTTCAAGGAAATACAAATGATGTGGAACTTTTAATTTTTTTTTTATTTTTTTAAAATCATTTTAGCTTCCTTCATTTCAGTCATACATAAAGTACAGATTATAGATATACTCCTGTATATCACTGGAATTGTCAAGTCTTATTAAGTGCTTGCTATATGCCAGGTAAGATGATTAAGGCTGAGAACACAAATACAAACAGAAAGATACATAGTTCCTGTCCTTAAGAAAAGTTCATTCTAATGGCAGAAGACAATATGAAAAAGGAAATTAAAAAGTAGGGAATAGACTCATGATAAAAAAAAGTATAGATTTAAGAAGTAGAGGCCAGTGAGGAATAAAAACTTTGGTGGCCTAGACATTTACCTTAAAATGGAGATCCTGGAAGCAACTAGTAAGATAAATCAGCCCATAAATAAAATGTACTTCCAGAGAGAAAGGGCCAAGGATTAAATTTTTGAGCTACAGATGGCTGTTATAGTAAGCTAGAAAAAATAGAGAGTATCCAGAATAGAGCTAGAAGATGCTTTCAATGATTCTACAGAAGATGAATTTTCTTTCCAATGTTTTTATTCATTATTAAATAGCAGTTATTTTATCCACATTTTTAATAGTTTGTGTGGCAAAAGACAAGAATAATAGCAGTATAACAACTTGTTATGTGGTTGTTTATATATGATTGTTTAGATCTGACTTTATTTGTGTGAGATGTGTTTTGTAATTATGTTTATGAAGTTCTTGGGCTTGTCTTGGCAGTTAGACTCTCCCCACCACTTCATTATTGTTGCCATCTGGCACAGCTAATAAATGTCAGAGATGAGATTTGAACTCATCTTCTCTTCATTTGAGTCCCATAATCCATTGATTCTAAAGCAGGCCCCTTAGGATATGGGATATATTAATTCAACTGCAATCTAAGTCAGAAAGAAATGTAACTCATGATTTCTATTGGCTATTGAACTGGGAAGAATATCTCCTCGGAGGTACTTAACTGTCAGAAAAAGTGGAAATTGAGAAAGCTAAAGTGACACATCTGGATTATAGGTCAAGAGAGCTCTAAGCACAGCTCAGTTTGATTGTTGGGGAACGTGAGTGCTTTGTGGATGGAGAGACATCTAGAGAAATAAGTTTATTGATCCTACAAGTCAAAGAAAAAAGTGGTATAGAAGTCTTTGAGAAGTCCAGAAAAAGCCAGAAGAATGAACATGAACTGATTTCTCCTCCAAAAGTGGGGAGTAGATTAGATGAGGGAGAGAACCAGGAAATTCAGCTAATTAGTGTTTAGGAAATATAGATACTTCCATACTAAATCTGTCTTTATCTATATCTGTGTTCAGAATTTATTTTTTTGTGGATCTATTTGGATTGTTTTTTTGTTTGTTTGTTTGTTTTTATTTGGATCTGTTTTTATTGGATTTGTTAAAAACATGTGCCCTGATGTTAATGTAGTTCACTCAGCATTTTTCTCTCCCTCTAAAAAGGTAAAAAGTAAGTGAAAACCTAGGAAAAAGAGAACATTTGTCAGTTTCACTATAATGGGTTTAGAGGTAGAGAAGAAAGATTTTCCCTAAGAGACAACCAATCTTATTTGAATCAAAAAGGATTTTAGTCCTGATGTAATCAATACTAAATATTTATAAAATTTTTAAAATATATTTTATTATCAATGATACTTTAGCCAGAGCCATTTCACTTGAAAATTTCTTCTGATATGCTGGAGTTCATGATACAATTTTTATGTACTAAATTATACCTGTGATTTTATTGGTATAAGCAAATCCTTATGAATAACTTTACTTTTCTAGCGCAAACATACTCATTCTCCACTATTTATGTTCTTAGAAACTAGCCTAATGCACCAAGAAATTGAGTGACTTGACCAGAGTAACACAGCTACTGTGTTAGAAGACATGAAAACCCATCTTCTTAAATCAAAGACCAGCTCTCTATATAATCTGTGACATTTGAAATGTTACATTCATTTTACCTTTAAAAGATACAGTCCTCCAAAAAATAGAGGAAAATGTGGCATGTTTATATGCAGTTTTAGAACCAGCAAGAAAAGAGAAAGAATTATGGATAGTAACAATTCCACCAGCATCATCATTTACCTTAAGCAAGAGATGGGGAGGGGAAATTCACTCTTCCAAGGCAGGAGCAAAATTGTGAAGTTTTGTAGATAGCCAGGAAAGTTCTAGGAAGCCATTTTGAAGAGAAGATTCCTTCAAAGATGACTAGAAGCCTAAGTAGCAATGGGAGCATAGTTGAACATAGATAATATGAAATAACATTTGCAATCAAATTCTTATCATATTTGTTTGACTGGCTTGCTGTGGTCAGTTACTGCTAAGCTATTATTGCTTATTACATGCAAGGTATGTACTCTTCTGGACTGTAGAAATTCAAAAGTAGAGGCAGCTGGTGTATAATGGCAAAAATACTGGATTCTGAGCCCCACTTCAAACCTGGGATTACATCTTAAAACATAGATCTAATCAGGTCACTCCTCCTTACTTCATTAACCCCAGTGCCTTCTTATTGCCTCTAGGAGCTTAAATAGAATGTTTTGTTTGCCTTTTAAATCCCTTAATAATCTAGCCCTTCCATTCTTCTTATCTTTCATTCCCCAAAGTGTACTCTTCAGTCCAGTGATATCAGAGAAGGAGAGACATATTGGCAGGTAATAAGTCAGAGGGAATTTAAAAGCTTTTACAGTAACTCTGTTATTCAGCATCAGGGAATGAGTGACAATGACACTGGCAAAAAGAATTAAAAATGTATAAAATGCTCGTGACTAGGAGAAGACGAGGAGAATCAGTAGATTCCAAGGGTCTTTTGGATATTTCTTAAAAGATTCCTTTGGTTCTGGAATACTATGGGGTTAAATAGAAACCTAGAGAATAGCAAATAGATGTTTTGTTTTGTTTTTTTCATCCTAGGGCTAGTTCTTGATTTTTATGCTTTTAATTCTATTAAAAGGGATCTTCAGATTTCCTTTTAAACTTCCTTCTATCTAAACATTTATTTTCTCTTCCCACCCCAAGCAAAAAAAAAAAAAAAAAAAAAAAAAAAAAAACATAAAGAAAAAGAAAACCCTCATAACAAATATTTGTAATCAAACAAAACAAATTCTCATATTGGCTAAGTCCAAAATTGTGTCTCCTTCTGTATTTTGAGTCCATTATTTCCATGGTAGGAGATATACACCATTCCTTATCATGGGTTCTATAATGAACTAAGTTTTCCTTATATTGATGTTGTCATTGCATATATTCTTTTTCCAGTTTTTCTTACTTTACACTTTTCAGATTTTTTTTCTGAATCCAGCTGAATTCATTTGGATATAAAAAAAGTTAATCATTGAAAGCTTTATTCCTTTATATAAAGATAGCATTTGAGAACATACATAGATAGAAAAATGCAACAAAATTTTAAAAATTGATGTCATTTCTATTCTGTGAGACTCTGTTAAGCCTTAGAGGCATATATTAGAAATGTTTAACTTTTCTTTAACCCATCAAAATGTAACTTTTCTTTTTATGGAAGTCTTGTAATAAAATTAAAAGGGAAATACAGTACAATATGCCATTCAAGGGGTAGTTTATCTAGTTCATGATAGGAAAATCCTGAAAAGCCCTTTTAATATTAAATTAAATCAAATTAATTCTGAGAATGATTATGTTTTGCTGCCTCTCTTAGATAAGTTTCTCTTGAAAAAAATCCTTTGGTTAAACAGTTCTCAAGGTGACCTTGTCCATTCAGCATTTGAACAAGAAATGTCAACATCAGAGATGAGTGTATAAGAATAATGTCAGTAATTCCTGAAGGAGAGAACATGAGAGAGATTTTTGGGGTTTGTTTATAGTAAGAGCTTGTGAAGCCTAGCACAATTTTCCCAAAGGAATTACTATGATCTTAGTTCAAGCTGTAGCATTATTCTGGGCAACCTACACACAATTTTCATCTCTTAGATCAACTGAGACAACCAAGTCAAATGAAATTAATTACTTGCCCAGATTACATATTTGCCATGAATTGCTGAGGCTGCTCTCACTCTAGGCAAAGAATTCCTTCTGGAAGAGATCAAATAACATTGTCTTTATGATACAATCATAGAATGGGTGTGAGATCAGTGGCAAGAGGCCATGTAGCACACAAATAGTTTATATAAGAACTTTGAATCAGAAAGAGTCTCCAACTCTTATTTGCTGTTTAACTTTGGGTACATCATTTTTACTTCTGTAAGCCTCACCCTCACCCATAAAATGGGCATAGTTATTTGTAGTACTTGTTTTGCAGAGTTGTTGAAATGTTTAAATATATATTTATTTATGAGATATATATGTATTTATATAAATGTGTGTGTATGTTTATAATGCATTGGTATGTATATACACGTGTGTATACACATACAGACATTTATATTGCTTTGCAACTTTGAGAACTCTAGATAAATAAAATATAAATAAGTACAATTATCATATTTCTATGATTGTCTATAAGTATACCCAGTGGAGAAGTTAATAAGTAGCCCACATTAAATTAAATAATCAGGGTGTGGCCAAGATGGTGGAGAAGATACACGTGATTTTGTAAGCTCTCTTCTTCCCTCAATACTAACTAGTTAAATCAGCCTCAAAAATAATGCTGGACTAATAAAAACCACAAGGATTAGAAGCACAACTTACCAGCTGAAGAGAATCTGGAATTTCAACAGAAAAGATCGGTTCCAAGGGGAGGAAAAAAAAGGCAGCACAGACAGGGTTAGGTGCTAGCACACTGCGCCAATCAGGCTGGGGAGAACTCTGGGATCAGAGAAGCCACTGAGATAGAGGAATCTGGCACAGGCTGATAGCTCTTCTCTGCTTATAAAACAGTAGATCAGAAGAGAAATCAAGCCATTTTAAAATATAAGCCAGATGCTAGAACCACCCCAATCTGGAAGTGACCTAACACATATCTCGGCACAGCTGTGCAGCCATCTTCTTCTGTCTGGGACTTTTCCTTGGGGCAGTTAAGAATCTTAACAACAGGGGACACAGCCCGTGGCAGCCTCTAATCCACATAGTGCAGGGCTCAGCCTGAGGCAGTGGAATTCTAGCAGCAGCAGAACTCCATCAACAGGGGAACTCCCGGAACAATGGAACCTTGGTAGCAGGAACTGTGGTTTCCAAGGCAGACACTTTCGGTTTGAGTGCTGGGGCTTTTCCCCTCAGCTGCTAATATTCACAGCCCCACAACAGTGCAGCATACTAACCACCTCTGAGGCATTTCCGGGGCAGGGGGGAGGGGAACTCTCCCAGAGCTCTCTCTTAGGAAGTCACAGGTTTTTTTTTTTTTTTTTTTTTTTTTTTTTTTTTGTTTGTTTTGTTTTTGTTTTTTGTTTTACCCCTGGTTTGGGAGGAAGCTAATAAATTTCTTACCCCAAGAGAAGACCACCCCCCACAGAGTGTTACTATGAGTAAGAAGCTGAAGAGAATGGTTGACACCTTCTATAAAGAGAAAGAGCAGGTATCCAACCCCAAAGAGGCTAACAGCAGAGAGTATCCAGATAACACCTTAAAGGGGAATGATACCTGCACCCCATCACATAACTCTCTCCTAGAAGAGACTATTAAAAAGTTAAGAGAGTTTGAAGAGAAATGGGGAAAAGAAAGAGAAGCTATGGTAGAGAATAACAACATCCTGAAATTTGAGTTGGAAAAAATAAAGAATTCACAGGAGATGCAGGGAAACAAAATCTGTGAATTAGAAAAGGTTAAAAAATGACAGGAAAGTAGGATTTCTGAAATGGAAAAGATAAAAAATTCCCAAGAAAGTAGGATTTGTGATTTGGAAAAAAAAAAAATTAGTGAAATGGAAAAAAATTCAACAGAGCAAAATAATTCATTTAAAAATTCAATTGCACATATACAAAAAGAATTAAAAATGTGAATGAAGAAAATAATTCATTAAAAATCAGGACTGAAAAAATAGAAATGAATGATTCATTGAGAAACCAAGAATAAGTCAAACAAAACAAACAAAAAAAAATGAAAAGCAGGAGAATAACATCAAATACTTACTGGGAAAACATATAGCCCTGGAAAATAGATCTAGGAGGGTTAATCTAAGGATCATTGGACTTCCCAAAAACCATGATCAAAAAAAGAGGCTAGATTCTATTTTACAGGAAATCATCAAAGAGAACTGTCCAGAGACAATAGAAACAGAAGGGAAAATAGTCATTGAAAGAATTCATCAAACAGTTTCTGAAAAAGACCCTAAAAAAAGAACTCCATAGTGGATAAGCTGCAGAACTACCAAACTAAGGAAAAAATATTGCAAACAGCTAGGAAAAAAAAATTCAAATATCAAGGTGCCACAAAAAGGGTCACTCAAGATCTGGCTGCCTCCACATTAAAGGATCGAAGGGCTTGGAGCGTGATATTCCCAAAGGCAAAAGAACAAGGATTGCAACCAAGAATAAACAACCCAACTAAGTTTGGCATTTTCTTCCATGGAAGAAGATGGTCATTTAATGAAACAGAGGAATTCCATTTGATTCTAAGGAAAAAAAAAACAGACTTAAAAAATTTGATCTACATCCACAAGACTGAAGAGAAGCAGAAAAAGGTAAAAAGAACTCTTGAGAACTGTATCTCTGTTGTATATATATACAGAAAGTCTGCATGGATAATTTGATTTTACTGATATAACATTAAAAAGGGAAGTAGTAAAGGGAAGACAATAATATCAGAAAAGGGAAAGGAGAGATAAAAAGAAAGAAACTACATGGCAGGAAGAAGCATAGAAAATCTACCACATCTGAGGGAATTTAGAGAGTGGGAGAAACATTTTGTAAATCTTACTCTCATCAGAGTAGGCTCAAAGATTAAATAATTGACATATTTGTTTTTCAGAGAATTCTCTCTCACTTTATTAAAAGGGGGGGAGAGGAAAAGGGAAAAGGAAAAGGGGAATAAGGGAAGAGTACAAGAAAGAGGAAGGGACTTAAAAGGAGGGGGGAGGGATACTAAAAAGGGAGGGCTGAGCGTCACAAGTGGGGTCTATAAATTAAATATTGGGGAAGGGGTTCAGGGGGTAAAGGGATTAAAAAACATAATCAGGGGACAATATGATGACAGGAAATACAGAATTAGTAATTTTAACTGTAAATGTGAATGGGATGAACTCTCCCATTAAATGGAGGCAGATAGCAGACTGGATCAAAAGTCAGAACCCTACAATATGTTGTTTACAGGAAACACACTTAAAGCAGGGAGATACAGAGTAAAGGTAAAAGGTTGGAGCAGAATCTGTTATGCTTCAGGTAAAGCAAAAAAGCAGGGGTTACCATCCTTATCTCAGATTAAGCAAAGATAGAAATTGATCTAATTAAAAGAGATAAGGGAGGAAACTATATCCTGCTAAAAGGTAGCATAGACAATGAAGCCATATCAATACTAAACATATATACACCAAGTGGTATAGCATCTAACTTCCTAAAGGAGAAGTTAAGAGAGTTGCAAGAAGAAATAGACAGCAAAACTATGATAGTGGGTGATCTCAACCTTGCATTCTCAGAATTAGATAAATCAACCCCCCCAAAAAAAAAAAAAAAGAAATTAAGAGGTAACTAGAACATTAGAAAAACTAGTTATGATAGACCTTTGGAGAAAACTGAATGGTGATAGAAAGAAGTATACTTTCTTCTCAGCAGTTCATGGAACCTATACAAAAACTGACCATATATTGGGACATAAAGATATCAAAATTAAATGAAGGAAAGCAGAAATAATAAATGTCTTCTTATCAGATCACAATGCAATAAAAACTACATTCAATAAGAAATTAGGGGTAAATAGACCAAAAAGTAATTGGAAACTAAATAATCTCATCTTAAAGAATGACTGGGTGAAACAGGAAATTATAGAAATAATTAATAATTTCACCCAAGATAATGGCAACGATGAGACATCATACCACAATTTGTGGGATGCAGCTAAAGCGGTAATAAAGGGAAATTTTCTATCTTTAGATGCTTATTTGAACAAAATAGAGAAAGAGAAGATTAATGAATTGGACCTGCAACTTAAAAAGCTAGAAAAAGACCAAATTAAAAACCTCCAACCAAAAACTAAACTTGAAATACTAAAAGTAAAAGGAGAAATCAATAATATTGAAAGTAAAAAACTATTGAATTAATAAATAAAACCAAGAGTTGGTTTTATGAAAAAGCCAATAAAATAGATAAATCTTTGGTAAATCTGATCAGGAAAAGGAAGGAGGAAAATCAAATTGTTATTCTTACAAATGAAAAGGGGGATCTTTCTACCAATGAAGAGGAAATTAGAGAAATGAGTTACTTTGCCCAACTTTATGCCAATAAACTTGATAACTTAAGTGAAATGGATGACTACCTCCAAAAATATAGGCTTCTTAGACTAACAGAGGAAGAGTTAAATTGCTTAAATAGTCCCATTTCAGAAAAAGAAATAGAACAAGCTATTAATCAACTCCCCAGGAAAAAATCCCCAGGACCAGATGGATTTACATGTGAATTCTACCAAACATTTAAAGAACAACTAGCCCCAATGTTATATGAACTATTTGAAAAAATAGGGGATGAAAGAGTCCTACCAAACTCCTTTTATGACACAGATATGGTATTGATACCTAAACGAGGTAGGTTGATAACTGAGAAAGAAAACTATAGATAATTCGCCTTAATGCATATTGATGATAAAATCTTAAATAAGGTATTAGCAAAAAGACTTCAGAAAATCATCCCCAGGATAATATACTATGGTCAAGTAGTATTTATAGCAGGAATGCAGAGCTGGTTTAATATTAGGAAAACTATTAGTATAATTGATCATATGAATAATCAAATTAATAAAAAATCTGTGATCATCTCAATAGATGCAGAAAAAGCATTTGAGAAAATACAACATCCATTCCTACTAAAAACGCTTGAGAGTATAGGAATAAATGGACTATTACTTAAAATAGTCAGGAGCATATATTTAAGAATGTCAGTGAATAAGAAATTAAGATTTCATATTAGAATTATAAGCTCACTCAAATCTAACAGGCCTGAGCTTCTAAATTATAGGAAGTTGACCTTTCTATGAACTCTGCATGTTCTTGACAATAGATACCAGGAACTAGCCATTCTTGGAAAATGGTTATGCTTATAGCTGGGTAGCTTCCTCCCTGATCATATGCAATTAATAAGGAAATATGTCAAGCCTCAGAGGTCTGGGATGAGTCAACATGAATATGTTCCCAAAAATATATTGAGCTTTGTCACACAAACTGCACATGGTGCAAGTCCTTGTCAAAAAACCTTATATAGCTAGTTTTGGCTGGGGGCCTTATTTGTTTGAAAACATATGAAAAGCCCCTGTTCTAAACCATAGTTGAGCTTCACCTGCAGGAAGGACGATTCTCCCAGGAAATTCTTTACACAATTCAAGTTGATTGAGGCTGAAATGGGCTCCCTGCCATTTCAGTTTTTGAGGTTCCCTTGAATTGGTGATGTATTCTCTTCCTCTATCTGCTATAATTGTCATATTGTTGTTTTTATTTCTATTTGTTTTTTATGCAAATCTAAACTATCTATACCTTGTCCTATTTGATTAAAACCTTACTTTCGTTTTCAATTGAGTGTGAGAGCATTATTTATAGGAGTGAATCTGAACCTATAACTTTTCTTAATACAGTCAGTAAGCATAGTAAGTAATGGAGATAAACTGGAACCTTTCCCAGTAAGATCAGGAGTGAAATAAGGTTGCCCACTATCACCATTACTATTCAATATTGTATTTGGAATGCTGGCCTCAGCAATAAGAGTCAAGAAAGAGATTAAAGTAATAAGAGTTGGTAATGAGGAAATCAAACTGTCACTGTTTGGAGATGATATGATGGTATACTTAGAGAACCCCAGAGATTCTAACAAAAAGTTATTAGAAATAATTCACAACTATAGCAAAGTTGCTGGATACAAAATAAATCCACATAAATCCTCAGCATTTTTATACATCACCAACAAAGTGCAACAGCAAGAGATACAAAGAGAAATTCCATTCAAAACAGAAGTCGAGAGTATAAAATATTTGCAAATCCATCTACCAAAGAAAAGTCAGGAATTATATAAGCAAAATTACAAAACACTTGCCACAAAAATAAAGTCAGATTTAAATAATTGGAAATACATTCAGTGCTTGTGGATAGGCCGAACGGATATAATAAAGATGGCAATACTCCCCAAACTAATCTTTATTTAGTGCTATACCAATCAGGCTCCCAAGAAACTATTTTAATGATCTAGAAAAAATAACAACAAAATTCATATGGAAGAATAAAAGGTCGAGAATTGCAAGGGAAATAATGAAAAAAAAGTCAGATGAAGGTGATCTAAAGCTATATTATATAGCAGCAGTCACCAAAACCATTTGGCATTGGCTAAGAAACAGACCAGTCAATCAGTGGAACAGATTAGGTACAAAGGACAAAAAAAGAGTACATCTATAGCAATCTAGTTTTTGACAAAGCCAAAAATACCAACATCAGGGATAAAAATTCATTATTTGGAAAAAACTGTTGGGAAAACTGGAAATTAGTATGGCAGAAATTAGATATGGATCCACACTTAATACCATATACCAAGACAACATCAAAATGGGTCCATGATAACCTTTCCCAGTAAGATCAGGAGTGAAACAAGGTTGCCCACTATCACCATTACTATTCAATATAGTACTAGAAACGCTAGCCTCGACAATAAGAGCCGAGAAAGAGATTCAAGGAATTAGAGTAGGAAATGAGGAAATCAAACTATCACTCTTTGCAGATGACATGATGGTATACTTAGAGAACCCCAAAGATTCTGCTAAAAAGCCATTAGAAATAATTCAGAATTTTAGCAAAGTTGCAGGATACAAAATAAATTCACATAAATCCTCAGCATTTTTATATATCACCAACAAAATGCCACAGCAAGAGATACAAAAAGAAATTCCATTCCAAACAAATATTGAGAGTATAAAGTATTTGGGAATATATCTATTAAAGGAGAGTCAGGAATTATATGAGCAAAATTACGAACCACTTGCCACAAAAATAAAGTCAGATTTAAATAATTGGAAAGACATTCAGTGCTCTTGGATAGGCTGAGCAAATATAATAAAGATGACAATACTCCCCAAACTAATCTATTTATTTAGTGCTATACCAATCAGACTCCCAAGAAACTATTTTAATGACCTAGAAAAAATAACAAAATTCATACGGAAGAATAAAAGGTCGAGAATTGCATGGGAACTAATGAAAACAAAGTCAGATGAAGGTGGTCTAGGTGTACCTGATCCAAAACTATATTATAAAGCAGCAGTCACCAAAACCATTTGGTATTGGCTAAGAAATAGACCAGTCAATCAGTGGAACAGATTAGGTACAAAGGACAAAAAGGGTACATCTATAGCAATCTAGTCTTTGACAAACCCAAAGATACCAACATTAGGGATAAAAATTCATCATTTGGAAAAAAACTGTTGGGAAAACTGGAAATTAGTATGGCAGAAATTAGATATGGATCCACACTTAACACCATATACCAAGATAAGATCAAAATGGGTCCATGATTTAGGCATAAAGAATGAGATCATAAATAGTTTAGAGGAACAGAGAATAGTCTACCTCTCAGACCTGTGGAGGAGGAGGAAGAAATTTATGACCAGAGGAGACTAGAGATCATTATTGATCACAAAATAGAAGATTTTGATTACATCAAACTAAAAAGTTTCTGTACAAACAATACTAATGCAAACAAGATTAGAAGGGAAGTAACAAATTGGGAAAATCTTTTTACAATTAAAGGTTCTGATAAAGGCCTCATTTCCAAAATATATAGAGAACTGACCCTAATTTATAAGAAATCAAACCATTCTCCATTTGATAAATGGTCAAAGGATATGAACAGACAATTCTCAGATGATGAAATTGAAACTATATCCTCTCATATGAAAGAGTGTTCTAAATCACTACTGATCAGAGTAATGCAAGTTAAGACAACACTGAGATACCACTACACACCTGTCAGATTGGCTAAGATGACAGGAACAAATAAGCATGAATGTTGTAGAGCATGTGTGAAAACTGGGACATTAATGCATTGTTGGTGGAGTTGTGAAAGAATCCAACCAATCTGGAGAGCAATCTGGTATTATTCCCAAAAAGTTATCAAACTGTGCATACCCTTTGATCCAGCAATGGGCTTATATCCCAAAGAAATACTAAAGAGGGGAAAGGGCCGTGTATGTGCCAAAATGTTTGTGGCAGCTCTTTTCATAGTGGCTAGAAACGGGAAGATGAATGGATGTCCATCAATTGGAGAATCTTGGGTAAATTATGGTATATGAAGGTTATGAAATATTATTGTTCTGTAAGAAATGACCAGCAGGAGGAATACAGAGAGGCTTGGAAAGACTTACATGAACTGATGCTGAGTGAAATGAGCAGAACCAGAAGATCAGTATACACTTCAACAACAATACTGTATGAAGATATATTCTGATGGAAGTTGATATCTTCAAGATAAAGAAGATCCAACTTACTTCCAGTTGATCAATGATGGACAGAAACAACTACACCCAGAAAAGGAACACTTGAAAGTGAATGTAAAGTGTTAGCACTACTGTCTTTCTACCCAGATTACTTATACCTTCGGAACCCAATTCTTAATGTGCAACAAGAAAATTGGATTTTCACACATATATTGTATCTAGGTTATACTGTAACACATATAAAATGTATGAGATTGCCTGTCATCTAGGATAGGGAGTAGAGGGAGAGAGGGGAAAATTTGGAAAAATGAATACAAGGGACAATGTTACAAAACAAAATTAGGTCATGCATATGTACTATCAAAAAAATTTTATAGTTATAAAATTAATAAAAAATTAAAAAGTGTGGGTCCATATATAATTTCTGCCATACTAATTTCCAATTTTTCCAACTGTTTTTGTCAAACAATGAATTCTTATCCCAAAAATTGGGATCTTTGGGTTTGTCAAACATTAGATTGCTGTAGTTGTACACTATTTTGTCCTATGAACCTAACCTATTCCACTGATCATGTAGTCTATTTCTTAGCCATTACTAAATGGTTTTGGTGACTGCTGCTTTATAATATAGTTTTGGATCAGGTACAGCTAGGTCACCTTCATTTGATTTTTTTTTTCATTAATTCCCTTGAAATTCTTGACCTTTTGTTCATTCATATGAATTTTGTTTTTATTTTTTCTTCGTCATTAAAATAGTTTCTTGGGAGCCTGATTGGTATAGTACTAAATAAAGATATTAGTTTAGAGAATATTGTCATCTTTATTATATTTCCTTGGCCTATCCAAGAGCACTGAATGTCTTTCCTATTATTTAAATCTGACTTTGTTTTTGTGGCAAGTGTTTTATAATTTTGCGCGTATAATTCCAGACTTTTCTTTAATAGATGGATTCCCAAATATTTTATACTCTCAACAGTTGTTTTGAATGGAATTTCTCTTTGTATGTCTTACTGTTGTATTTTGTTGGTGACGTATAAAAATGCTGAGGATTTATGTGGATATATTTTGTATCCACCAACTTTGCTAAAGTAGTGTATTATTTCTAATAACTTTTTATCAGAATCTCTGGGGTTCTCTAAATATACCATCATATCATCTCCAAACAGTGACAGTTTGATTTCTTCATTACATACTCTAATTCCTTTAATCTCTTTCTTGACTCTTATTGACAAGGCTAGCATTTCTAATACAATATTGAATAGTAATGGTGATAATGGGCAACCTTGTTTCACTCCTGATCTTACTGGGAAAGGTTCCAATTTCTCCACATTACTTATGATGCTTACTGATGGTTTTAAAGAGATACTACTGATTATTTTAAGGAATAGTCCATTTATTTCTATACTCTCAAGTGTTTTTAGTAGGAATGGATGTTGGATTTTATCAAATGCTTTTTCCACATCTATTGAGATGATCATATAGTTTTTGTAATTTGATTATTAATATGGTCAATTATATTAAGTTTTCCTAACATTAAACCAGTGCTGCATTACTGCTCTAAATACTACTTGATCATAGTGTATTATCCTGGGGATGATTTTCTGTAGTCTTTTTGCTAATACCTTATTTAAGATTTTAGCATCAATATTCATTAAGAACATTGGTCTATAGTTTCCTTTCTCAGTTTTCAACCTACCTGGTTTAGATATCAGTACCATGTCTGTCTCATAAAAGGAGTTTGGTAGGACTCCTTCATTCCATATTTTTTTCAAATAGCTTATATAACATTGGGGCTAATTGTTCTTCAAATGTTTGGTAGCATTCACATGTAAATCCAGCTGATCCTGGGGAATTTTTCTTAGGGAGTTGATTAATACCTTGTTCTATTTTTTTTTTTTTTTTTTTTTTTTTCTGAAATGGTACTATTTAAGCAATTTATTTCCTCTTCTGTTAATCTGGGAAGCCTATATTTTTGGAGGTAGTCATCTATTTCACTTAAGTTATCAAATTTATTGGCATAAAGTTGTGCAAAATAGCACCTTATTATTGCTCTAATTTCTTCTTCATTGGTGGAAAGATCCCCCTTTTTTATTTTTAAGACTAACAATTTGATTTTCCTCTTTCCTTTTTCTGATCAGATTTACCAAAGCATTATCTATTTTATTTGTTTTTTCATAAAACCAACTCTTAGTTTTATTTATTAATTCAATAGTTTTTTTTTTTTTACTTTCAATATTATTAATTTCTCTTTTTAATTTTAGAATTTCAAGTTTAGTATTTGGTTGGGGGTTTTTAATTGGTCTTTTTCTAGCTTTTTAAGTTGCCAGCCCAATTCGTTGATCTTCTCTTTCTCTATCTTATTCAAGTAAACCCCTAAAGATATAAAATTTCTCCTAATTACCACTTTAGCTGCATCCCACAAATTTTGGTATGATATCTCATCATTGTCATTATCTTGGGTGAAATTATTAATTGTGTCTATAATTTGCTGTTTCACCCAATCATTCTTTAAGATGAGATTATTTTGTTTCCAATTACTTTTTGGCCTATTTACCCCTAACTTCTTGTTGAATGTAGTTTTTATTGCATTGTGATCTGAGAAGAAAGCATTTACTATTTCTGCCTTCCCGCATTTAATTTTACAATCTTTACATCCTAATATATGGTCAATTTTTATATAGGTTCCATAAACTGCTGAAAAGAAAATATAGTCCTTTCTATCACCATTCAGTTTTCTCCAAAGATCTATCATACCTAATTTTTCTAATATTCTATTTACTTCTTTAATTTCTTTCTTATTTGTTTTGTGGTTTGAAGCAAAGAAAGAGTGATTGCCTTGCTTAGTAGCAAAGAAAGAATTGAATTCAGAGCATGAGAAAGACTACCAAAAAAAATTTCCTGCTTTATATCATTTGATCAACTTATGTTTGATGGAGATGAAATATGGGATCACTGATTAGTAATTAGTAACATTGAACACTAAATATTTCATGAACATTAGCCGCCTAATTGGTTGTTTGAATAATAATAATATTAAATTGCTAAAAGTTATTCTCATCATTCTGGAATTCATAATTTGATTGTGTATGTGTGAACACATGTGTGTGTATGTGTCTCTTCCGTTTTCTTTGTGGGATTAAAGTACTCAATTCATATACTCAATTCATATTTGTACCTTAGCTCACATTTTATTAATTTATTACCTTTTTGGAGAGATCATTCTGGAATGGGTTGTTCCCAAAGAATCCAGAAATGTAGTTGCCAACCAATGACTTTGAAACTTGGGAAGCATACTTGCCATTAATGAGAATTTAAATTCCCCCTTAAGAAACCTGGTACTCAGCAATAAATAAATAATATATAAATAATATATAACTTGAGCATCTATAAATTCCCATGAGGATTGACTTAATTTTTTATGCTGAAAATTCATATGCTTAAAACATTTGTTTCTATGAAATCTTAATCTGGTCCATTCCAAAGTCTTTGAAAATCTGGAGGTACAAATTTCTAAATCTGAAAAATAAAAGGTTTATACCAAAAACTCATAATAATTCCTATCAGATCTAATAGTATAATAATGATGATGATATAATAGCATTTATATTAGAACTGAGTAGTCTTTGGCAAGTTGCTTACATTTTATGAACTTCAGTTTCCTCATTTTGAAACAGAGTTAACAATACTTGTACATAAAAAAGGGTTATAAGAAAATAGCTATGTAGATCTGAAAGTGCTATATACCTAAAATTCAGCAAGCATACAGTTAGTGTCTTCTACAAAGCTGACATTGTATTATAAATAGTGGATATAAAGACTGCCCACCAAATATTTAACTGGAAGGGATTAACATATATGTATATATATATATATATATATATATATATATATATATATATATATATATATATATATATATATATATATATATAAAACATATAACAAAACAAAAATAAAACAACTAAAGACAATACATTCAAAATGGTTTATGGGTTTGAAGAGATTTCTAATAACTACAAAAAAATTTTATAAGTCTTACATGAACTGATTTTTGAATGCAGATAGATATATCAAGAGATAAAGCTGATGAAAGCATGCATTTTAAGAAGTCTTTCAAAGTATCGGAGTTAAGATATGTAATAACATGTACAAAAATAAGTTTCATTGGATAGAATGTAGAATATATAAGTAAGAGTAATGTGAAACCAAACTGGAATGATATATTGAAGTTAAATTGTGAAATATTTTAAATATCAAATAGTAGAGTAAATATTTTATTATTGATGTAGTAGGTAGCCACTGAATTTTCTTGAACTGGGGATTTAGAAATCTAAATACAATTTTGGAAACTGGATTGGAAAGAGGAAACTTTGGAAACAAGGAGAATAGTAAAGACACTATATCAATAGTCTAGGGTAGAGATGATGAGAGTTTGAGATAGGAGAGTTTCTAGGATAGGTCCTGTATTTATCCTAGGATAGGAAAAATACTATCCTAGGTCCTGTATTTATGTCTTTTCCTGAAATATTAGTTGAGGTTCTGCAACTATTTGAGCTTTACTTTAAATTGACATATTCCTCTCTTTTAGAGAGGAACCTCAGTACTTGACTGATTCTTCCCATGTGCATAAACAAGTCTATCTATATAATAGAGGGATAAGTGTAATTGAAATTTTGTTCATCTGTAGAATGCTAACTTATTCTAGATCATCTTTAAGCCCACAATTTTATTAGAGTCATGTGCTCATCTTTATTGAAGTTAACTGGTTCCTTCTTGGATTAGATGCAGTAACTGAAATGCACAGGATCTTCAACTTTATATAGATTAACTTTTTGGTAGCTACTGAGACTGAATACTTGATGACTTAAAACATAGGCCACCAGAGACTTGTTAAACCCTCATACAGACTGGAGAAGTGAAAAAGTCTTAAATTTTTGTTTCTTTAAACCAAAATAAATGAAAAACTACATTTTGCAAGTTAATATCCTAGAGGAAGTGTGAGACCAGACCATTTTCACTGAAATAGACACTGTTTGGTGAACTCATCAGGGAGAGGAAAAAAAAATAAAAGGGCCAAATACACCTCATTAGTTTTTATATTTTCAGGAAATGAACAGCTTTGAATAAGTCTTATAAAGTTGCTGAGCACATAATCTCCTAGATGAGCAAATTAAAAGAAAGCCTTTGTATTTTATATAGTTAGATTTCTGGATATAAAAGCTCATGTGCATATACAAACAATGTACATGACTAAATATATACAGACACATTTACAAACATATGTGCATGTGTACATATACACATCATGTGTATTATGTGTATAAAACTCATCTATCTATACCTCCTTTGTAATTTCTGCCCTTAAAATAGCTTAAAAGAAAACCAAAATAATAATAAAAATTGGCACTTAAGGTTTAGAAAATGCTTTATATACATTATCTTCTAATCCTCACAACAGCTACATAAGATAAATACCATAGTAATATTATTATGATTTATAGATGATCATCACACCATCACTCAGCTAATAAATTCCAATGAAGTATATGAACTGGTCTACCTGATTCTAAGTAACACATGTTTACCTGATCCTCCATGTTTGCTACTCTGCTGAATGTATAATATTTTTGTTTACTACATTTCCCTTAGGGTATTTAGATTAGCATGCATGTCTAGTCATGGTTTAGTGGGGACGTCTTTTCCACTATAGGTTTTATTGCAACCCCATAGCAATAGTTCCTTGTCTTTCAAATTACACATACATAATATTGCTTATTGCCTGTGTGGATGTGGCAAAATACTTTTGAGATGATTTCTATAAGTTATTCCTAATTCTCCTATGGGATAGACCTGTCTTGAATTTTTAAATGAGGAAACTATAGTAAAATTAAATTAACTGATTCCCCACAATGGCTTGATAAATCAAAAATGTAGTAGAGATTAGGAATTTCTAAAGTCACTTTCTGTGGCTATATTACCCAACTGTGGCGATGGTGTGATTGTTTCTACTAAACTCAAAAAAGAGTCAATTACAACTAGGCATCCAACTTCTAGCCAGAAGATTGAATTTAATGCAATCCCCAATTTAAAAATCTATGACATTTCTTCCCATTTTTTAAAGCTATTTCACTACCTCACTCTAAATGGCATAATCCTAGCTTCTAAAAATAAACAAAGGAAAATTTCCAAAGGCTTGAACTATTTTAGTCAAATTTAGTATCAAAGGAGAATTGTAGCACTAATAATACGAATGCAGGATTAATATTTATGTCAAAATGCAATATTATGAAATATGTTCATGTTATTTAACTGTTTAGATTAGAAATTATGCAAAGTCAACAAGTGAAAATATATGTATTCAGAACTTCTGCTATGTCAGGGACTATGCTAAATTCTGGTTACTAAAAGAAAGAAATAAGCAATCCTTTTTCTCAGGAAGATGACAATCTAATGAAGGAGACCATATGCACAGAAAAATATACAAATTGGATGCACAAACGAGATAATTGCAGAGGGAAGATACTATCAAATTATATGACTGAAATATTCATATCATTTGCTCTAGAAACATCACTGGAAGGCATATAGTCCCACAAAGCTCTCTCACAAAACATGTGAAAGACAAAAATAAAAAGAAAGATTCTATAGGCATTAAAATATTTATAACAATTTAAAATAACTCTTTGTTTTCTGATGGCAAAGACTTGGAACAAGTCAATGTTCATTGAATGAGGAATGATTGAATAAATTTTGGTATATTGATATAGTGGAATATTATTGAACTATTAGAAACAATGAGCACACTACATAGAAAAAAAAACATGGAAAAACTCATATGTACTATTGATAAATAAAATTTTTAAAAATCAGAAAATAAACATATGTAATGTCTACAGAAATGTAAATTACATGAACAACCCCCCCAATCAAAATTCATATTTTATAACTAAAAGGAACACAGGTGGCCACAAAAAAAGAGTTGTGATAAGAGACCTACCCTTTCTGTTTTGAAGAAGTGTTTGAGTCCAGAACATTGTCTACAATGCCAGTCATTTTTTTTAAGTGACTTGATTATTGTTATTTATCTCTACTTCCCATTCTCTCACTAAATTCTTTGTTATGTGTATAAAAGGGTAAGAAAAAAAAAACAAAGAAAACTGGGGCAATAGAAACAACTATATAAACAAAAGATATTTTAAAAAATACTTGAGTTTGTTTCAGGACTTAACACTTACCAGGCAAGCACTATGTTAAGAAATAAGGATATAAAAGATTAAAAACTTTTTATATTTTAATAGGGAAAGTGAAAACCTGAAAGGGAGAGTATTCATACCAAGTACAAAAATGCTGATAGCATAGTAAAGTTTGAAGAGTGAGTTTAGCTAGATGGAAGGTGTCTGAGTGAATTTCCTATGAATACCAAAATTGATTGGCAATTTATCAATCAGAAGAGTAGAACACATGAAAGGCACATCTTGAGGAGTAAGGAGAGATGTACAAGGATTTTGGTAAGTAAGTAAAGAAGAAAAGAAAGTATTTTCATATAAGATGCAACTTAGTTGGTAATGAAATGAGATAGTAAGAGAGGAAAGAGAAGAGAGCCTACGAAAGATCACAATGGAACACCCACAATGATGTCATTTTATTTAGTGGTATGACAAAAATTGAGAACCATCAGGGAAGCCTAAAAAAGGCTAAAACATGAAAAACAAGGAAAGAGAAGTATCATGAAAGCTTTGATAAAATAGTAGAAGATGAAGTAGTGGAAGAAGGTGATCAAAAGTTTTAAATTTTTCAGAGAGGTAAAGATGGATAAGAATTGAGAAAAAAATAAAAAAAATTTGAGAATTAAGAAATCATTTCTAACTTTGGTAAGAGCAATTTCAATTGAATAATGAGACTGGAAGCTGATTTGTAGAAAGTTCATAACAGAATAGAAAACTTGGAAGCATTTATTTATATCTTTATGTTAATACAGGTAGCTGCATCAAAGAGTTTAGCCAAGAATGAGAAAAGTTATAGGATCATAGGTCATACATTTAGATATTAAAAGGACCTTTAATTAACATGCCATCTAGTCTAATGTCATCATGCTTGATATAATCACAAAAATATGCATTAATACAGAATTTGAGTGTTTACAAAATATATTCCTTACAACTATGCTGTCAGGTAGGTAATGCAAACATTATCATCCCACTCTACTGGCTAGGAAATTGAAGTGTGGATAAGATAAATTACTGTATGATATAAGGCAATTCATATAACTTTATGTGAATTTCGGTTTCAATAAAATGAGCTCAAAAAGAAAATGATAAACTTTATATTCATTTTACCAGGAAAACCTGCAAGGGGTCATGAAGAGTTGGACATGACTAAAAAAGTTGTTTTGATGAGGAAACTGAAGTGTAGATGAGTTAAATAACTTTCCCAAGTTCATTCATGCAATTAGTGATCAAGAAAAAGTACAATCTTAGGTGTCAAGGAGCAATCTAGCATTCTTTCCATTGTGCTTCCCCATATGATACTGGGCTACAGTATCTACTCATATTTTAGGATTGTCATCTGATCAGTGTTGTGGCGACCACATTAGCACCCTGGATACCTTAGAATCAGCCAGAAACAGGATAAGCAAAAGTCTTTATTCTTGGTCTTTAGCAGTAGAAGTGAAGTGAATGGCTGTGTAGGATCTCCACAACCTCACCTCTTCATCTCCCGAGCAGAATGAGTCTGGCTACTTTCACTGCACCTCCTAGTCCCTCCCACAATTCTCTGTATACACCAAAAGATTGGGCCAGCACAGGATAATGGGAAGGGCCATTTTCCAAGCATATTCTTACAGAGTATTGTCCAATCGCTAATTAGCCTCAAGTGGTGGATTGTCCAATCTCAGTGCATTGACTCAAGAATTTCAGCCCCTTCCAAGTATTATATTAGAATTTTGGTAATAGCCAATTATTTTATGTTGATGTTCAAGAATATTTTAGAAGTAACTCATCATCCCTTTCATTCCTATTCTAGTACTGAAACATGATCTCAGATACAGATTCTTATTGTGTAAAGGGAATTAAAAAAAAAAAAAACTCAAATGGAATTGTGATCACAAAGATGATTTAGGTCTTCCTTGAAAAGAAGACATTTTTATTTGTTTTTTAGTGAAATCAAAACCATTTAGTGAAATGTTTCATATCTCAGTTTTTAATTGATGATGCCATTAATAATTTGGCTTTTGAAGAAATGTATATTTGCAGATTTCATTGATTGCCAGAGTAGCTGATGCAAATATATATCTCATTAACTAAGTGATCCATTTTTCAGTGCTTCCCAGAGAGAAAAATTAAATTACCTCACCTTGTTGGTACTTTGTCACATACAGGACAAGAATTAAACATGGGATTAGAAAATAAATTTAATTATTTTATCCAACTAATATCTTTTCCTAAAACACACTCAATCTTTACAGTATTATACTATCTGGCTTTTCTGGGTTTTCCTGGTAATTATCCTGTGTGAAATAAAGGGTTAAGGTTAAACAGTTTAAGTCCTAGCAGGCTAGGGAGGACATTTGAATCCTGATAGCTGCTAAGAGGATATGGCAGAATGCAAATCAAAGTCTGACTTGGAATCTGTATATGAGCATGCTATCTTTTCATACTGTTTGGTACTCAATGTGCTAAATGAGTCAGTTTTGAGCTTATATTAACAATAAAGGGATTCCCATTTTTACACATGCAAAAAAAAAAAAAATAAAACTTTGCTTAGATAACTACATGTCCTTCCTGAGAAATCACATAAAGCAAAGTTAAAGAGAAAAGAGTAGCTTATCAGCACTTTTTCAATTCCAATTTCATTGAGTAAAAATATGAGATAAAAATGTGTCCCTTTTTCTTCCTTTTACTTAAAATAGCTCAAGGTTTTCAAATAACAAGGAGGACAGTATGGTTAGAAAATAAATATTCTGGAATTAAATAGAAAAGAATGTCATTTGTCATTTAAGTTCTCTTAGAAATAATCATTCTGTGTAAGTGTAATAAAAATCCATTTGAGAGGCAATTATAGGGCTCAAATCAAGATCTAAAAATGGATAAACCTCTTAACCCTCTCTGAGTCTCAGTTTCTTTAAATGTAAAATGTAGATGAATCCTAAATTCTTGCTGAGTCCAAACATTCTACGATTCTAAATGAAAATTGTCATAATTAGTCAAAGTTAAATCAGAATATGTAGTTTCATATTTAAGGGATTTTAATTCATATTTACTGCTAAGTCTCAGTATATCTATCTATCTATATATGTACACTTATACATGTACATATATAAACATACACAAATGTATACCTATATCCATATATATATATATATATATATGTATATATGTATGTGTGTGGGTGTGGGTGTGGGTGTGTCTGTGTTTTTCTGTGTGTATGCATACATGTATATGTAAAGTCTAGATTTTCAAAAAGGTTTTTCTTTTACTGTTAAGGGGACCACCATCTTGGCCATCAACTTTGACTCCTTATTCTGATTTAGTACATAATAATTTTTTACACCAAAGTTTGCTTATTTGCCTTCATAACATCTCATATATGTTTCCTTCTGTCCACTTACACAGGCTCTACAATAGTTCAAGACCTCAAACATTCTGTCTAGATGATGGTAATAATTCTCTTGGTCTTTCTGCCACAATTCCCTTCCTCATTACAATTCATCCTCCACTCATTCGCTAACAGGGTTTTTCTAAAATATAAATCTGACTATATCATCCTCTCCTTAATGAACTCCATCAGATGTCTATTTACTTCTATGATCAAATAAAATCTCCTCCATTTGTCATTCTTAATCTGATTCAGTTCTACTTTTTTAGGCTTCTAATATTGAATTCCTCTCAAATATATGATGCAGATATACTTAGTATATAATTTCTTGATCAGGGCATTCTATTTCTCACTGCTATTCCTTGGCACTTGGCATACTTGGGTATGCTCTATTCCTTTGCATTCAACTCTTATTTTACTGCATTCTTTTAAAATTCAGCTCAAATTTCTACTTTCTGAAGGAAGTAATTCTTCTGGTGCCTTCCTGTCTTGGATTAGTATTTTTCTACTTTCTACTTGTTCTCATGTTCTCTTAATGTCACCTCTCCCATTAAAATTATAAGTACATAGAGGAGAAGGATTGTTTTGTCTTTGTATGACTATTATTTTGTGGAGTACCTGGAACAGTATAAATATTTAATAAATGCTTGTTGACTGACTAACTACTTTTAATATTTTCTAATTATGTTTCCTCTTAAACTGAGTCATGTAGAAAACATATGATTTTATTTTTGCTGAATATCAACTTATTTATTCTTTCTGGAAATTCTCCTACTTTAAACTCCATGGAAAGTTCATGGGCTGCTCTCAAGACATGTCGTGATATAGTAGAAGTATATTGACTTTTATGTTAAAGAGTGTAAGTTCAAATTCTAGCACTTAATTTGCAACTGTTGTAACATTAAACAATTACCTCAAATAGTCCATGTTTTAATTCACTCACATATAAAATGAAGTAATTTGACTTGATGACCCATAATGCTCCTTCTTATCCTAAATCTATGATTCTTTATTATTGATATATCTGAAAATTACAACGAAACTATACAGATCCTGGAGGAGTTTTATTATATAATATTATATATTATATAGTATTATATTATGCTATAATATGATGCTAAAATGAGGACTAACAAGAAATATTTTGATTCCAATATGGTCAATTATAAAAATTATATTTTGATATTTCATTATGGCTTCCATTCTAAGCCATATCTTTTTCTAAGGTAATGGTAGTGAAGCAAAATCTCGGAGGATTCCTCAAAGGATGACAGAATTAGAGTATTGTCTCAATGGTAAGCTGTAACTGTTGTCTTTGACCATAGCCTAACTAAAAATCTAAAAGATGTGTCTTAAATCTTGGATTTTTTAGTAATGGCAATCCATGAAAATGTATACAAAATCACTTCCAATATGAAGTGGTCTATTAATATAGGCCAGAAATTTGTCTGGGTTGGCTTTATCAGTGGAAAACAACAGTATCTTTACTGTTCCACTAGACCATACAGGGAGTTAGCAGCAGTTGGCTGAAAACAAACACTTCAATTGAATTAAGGAACTTATTATGGGTTTGGTTAAATAGATGAAGATCAAAGAGAAGATCAGCATTATGGTTCCCCTTGAATATGAGCTTCCTATGGCTATAGATGATTTGATCCACAAAAGTTCCGATCCTCTTATACTTTGATTATTGGTTCTTTGTAGTCAATTAATAAAAGAGTATAGCCTTCAGTTAATATGCACTCTACCTCTTTTCCCTTAAGCCATATTCCCTTTCCCTCCAGGTGAGTATTTTCCTTGGATTTACTTTGAAAATTACCAAGTTATTGGCATATAAAGCTTCCTGCATTTGTCTATATATTAGGTGAGCAAATCTGTTTTGGGGACTTAATGTTTATTACATTTAGTACTACCCAAATTAACATAATAAAAGAAAATGATGAAATGTATTGACATGGACAATAAATCTTACATTTTTACATCTTAAAATTTTTAACTTAAAAATTTTAATATGGAATATGTTCTTCTTTTACTACAATGTACAATTTTCCATTGTTTACAAGTTTACAAATATGTTCATTGACATATACTCCATGATTCTCCATTATAGAATTACATACAACATTGTTTATTGTGTGATTTTGATGAATATTATTTTTCTGAGCTATGTCTTGAGAGCAGCCCATGAACTTTCCATGGAGTTTAAAGTAGGAGAATTTCCAGGCCACTGAAGCATGTTTATCTACATCTTTTAGATACTTATCTTAATCTTTTTTAATGTGCAGCATGGTACAAAGCCATGTTGGAGTATTCCATTCCATTTAATAATTTCTCTAACTGGAATTTCTCAGCATGACAATATGTTTATCAAAGTTTCATTATTACCTCAATAAAACAAAGCCCCTAGGCCTAATTAAGGCAAAATATGCTTAAAATATTTTTTCATGAAATTGTTGTGAAACCTGGGAAGATTACTACATCCTAGCAGTGACCTGGTCTTCTAACAATTTTTGTATACCTTAAAGGAAAAAAAGTAAGTTTTGATGTTAAAAAAAACAAAACAAAACAAAAAACTTTGTGATAATATTCAACTCTTTAGCCTTTGTATTTTGTTATCACTGATAAGAATTTCTTCTTTATAGCAAGTTAGCAGGATTTTTATATTTTTTTACTGGTTTTATGCAATATTTTCCAATTTTAGGAAGTCTGTATCACACTGTAGAAGAATGAATAAGAATCATCCAAGTCTCTGAAGGGTTTTGATTTCTAAGGATTAACTAGATTGTTTTGAAACAACAAAGTGTTAATACCAGCATTTTCTTTTTATTTAATTTATTTTTAAAATTTTCATTTCAACTTTAGTATAATTGATCATGTTTTATTTCTGTGTTGAATAATCTTAGAAAAATGTGAATGCATGCATAAATGAATTAAAATCAATCATAAACATCCATCTCTCTAAAAGCAATGTTGCAATGTCATTGCAATGGTGAATGCTATATCTCTCTCTTATTTGCTATGTTACCATGGTCAAATCATTTGCATTCTTTAAGAATACTTTTTCTCATCTGTGAAATAGGGAAAACAATAAGTAAATATTCACATGCTAGTGATAATACTTGTAATAAGAGATACATTATGTCAATTAATTTGTTAACCTTAAAGTGCTATGTAAATGCTGAGTAAAATTACTGTGCTTATCTTTCCCAGTCTCAGTGTATACTTTGATATTTTATTTACCTTCAATTGACTAAACATCTAGGTACCTTCAATATCTTAAATAGTGCCAATCCTGAACTACATACATCTGAGTACCAAAAGAACTCCCAATGTGCTTGCTGATCTCTTATTACTATTTTAAAATAATGGAAAACTGGATAGGCATCATATATAGGAAGTGAGATTCTACAAGTATCAATTAATATACTATAGAACATAACACAATGTGGTTCTGTCTTGGCTTCCCTGATTTTTATTTAGATATTTCCTACAAGAAAAAAACTTTATTCCCTCCCCCACTCCATGCATGGTATAAATTCATCTATAAGAATGTAAATGCCTTGAAAATGGCAATTTTTAAAATTTGTCATATTTATTTCCCCTGCACCTAGATAATATCTGCTTCATTTTATTGTTGATGTTCAGTCATATCAGGATTGTCAATGGTTTTTTGTGAGCCCATTTTGGGGTTTTCTTAATAAAGATACTGGTGTGGTTTGCTATATCCTTCTCCAGATCATTTTACAGATGAGGAAACTGAGACAGGCAGATTAAGTGTCTTGCCCAGAGTTACACAGTTAATAAGTTTCTAAAGCTATCAGAAAGATGTCTTCTTTAATTTAGGCCTATCAGTCTATTCATTGTGCCTCCTAGCTACTCCAGTCTGAAACATAACACATACTAAATAAGTGCTCAGTGGATGGATTGATATCATGGAACCTCTTGTAGTCAGTTGTTAGTATTTCAGGATGTTTTACCAAGAAAAAAAGAAGACTTTAAGAGGACATCATATAAAAGACACACACACACACAGACACACAGACACACACACACACACACACACACAGACACACACACACACACACATATATATATATATAATTTACTCTTTGGTGCTAAGATGCAAAATTAAGGTAAGGATAGAAACAGTAATGGGATATATTTGGGTTTAATGAAATGGGAGTAGAAAATGAGAGAATTTTCCTAACTATTAGAGATGCTTCAAGATGAAATTATTTATTTGGTATATAATGGATTCCTCTATCACAAGACATATCTAAGCATAACCATTATGGCATTTTCAAAAATATTGTGCAATAGACTTTTGTTCATGTACATGGGTTATTTGATAGTAGAGGCTGTTAGAAACTGGGCTAAGGACAGGGATGTTTTTAGCTGTTTGTGAATTATTTTCCTCTTAAAGATATTATGTCTCAGTGTTATATGCAATTATTTTGTGTTAATTGGGCTCCAGAAATGGTTGGAGAACACATAATAAAGTATAAAGAAGCTACTATGTACTCTTCTTTTCACTATCAAGTCACTGACTAAGTTTTTCAACATTCTAAGGTCGATTAGAGTTAGTATTTATTGATTGTTATATGATTGCTGGCTATATAGATGCTATTGCATAATTCACATGCTCCCTAGTAGAAGGTACAGAAATTCTGAAGAATTCTACTATCGTTCTCTTTCTCTTAGTCTTCCAGTTCATATAATCATTATGAGAAGGTCTCAGTCCATTGTCCAAGAATGAAAAATATTGGTACTATTCCAGAATAGCTAACAATCTAAACCACAAAGGAAAATAATCCAACAAAAGATGTCATCACTAAATTCTAACATTGTCTAGAAAGTAGTTGAATTGAAGGAGAGAAAACTTCTAAGTGGCCAAACATATAATTATAGCTCTTCCCATTAGTTAATGAAATTTCTCAGAGTAAAAAAGGCAGACTATCCCTACATTAACCATTTTTAGTTTTATAGGGAAAAATAAAAATAAAAAAGTAAATATCTACTGCCTCTTTCCTTCACTGAAACTGTGGCAAAAGATAACTGAGACTTTCAGAGAAAGTAACATTGCACTTAGAATTTAAGAGAGAAAAAATAAAAGCTCTCATATATAATTGAAATATGTTAAAATTTTAAAATTGGATGATAACCTCATAAAATAAGCTTAAATCAAGTTTTTGTTAGCATGTATTCTATCTTGTGGTAAATATGAACACCCAAATACATAGTCACTATTTTTTTTTCCCTGAGGCTGAGGTTAAGTGATTTGCCCAGGGTTACACAGCTAGGAAGTGTTAAGTGTCTGAGACCAGATTTGAACTAGGGTCCTCCTGAGTTCAAGGCTGGTGCGCTATCCACTGCACCACCTAGCTGCCCCAGTCACTAAATACTTTAAAGCAAAGTTACTGTGTACTAGGTAGAGGCCCAAAGTGAAAGTTTTTCCTTTCAATATAAATGTAAATTGGGTTCTTCCAAGCATTGAAAACAATCAGTGTTAAACTGGCATTTCAGCAGAGACTGGGACAATGCTGACATATCAGAGAAGGTGCATATGTCTCCTCTACTCAGAGAAACCCATAATGAATTCTCTTTTCTTGAAGGTTTAAAAAAAATTAACCATCATGATATCACCGTTAGCTACTGTTTTAATGCATTGTTCATTTTTACAACTAAATTTATCAAATCAATAATCCATGCTCTCCACTGATCTGATTAAGTCAGAATCTTTTCCTGCATTTCTTTTTTCTAGATCTTCCTTTTATTTTATACTATTGACTATAATTTTAAATATATTTGAAGTTTTATTGAAGTTCTTTGATTTTATACTAGTCAATACCCAATAGCTCCTAATCAACCACATTAAACAGTTACTTGAAACAAAGTAATATAATTAAATTAAACAGAAAAAGTGATATACTATGAAAGTATGTGCACTATACTGCATGGATATTCTTCCCCATCTTTCTACCAAGATTGAAGGTATATTTCATTATCTGTCTAGCAGGTTCAAGATTGATTATGGTCATTAATTTGAGTTTAGTTTCCATTTAGATTTTATATTATTATTGGGCATAGTACATATCTTTCTCTAATTTTTGCTTTCTTTGTTTTACCTCTATGCATATACATCTGCTCATGTTTCTTTGAATTTTTCATATTTTTTCTCTTACAATAAAATATTTGTTGTCAACTATATTCACAATTTGTTCCACGATTTCCTCAATGAGCATCCATCATGCTTCTTGTTTTATGCTGCCACAAAATCACTCCAATGAACACTTTGTATATATAATATTAATTTCACAGTAACACAAGATAGTCTTTCAAATGCAGTTTCAAACTTCAAGGAAGAAATCTGAGCTCTGAATATATATTGTCATTATACAGGAAGATGAATTGAAGAAAAAACACTGTATCCATGCTGCAAACAAAACCCCCTACTATTCTCTCATTAAATGTCTTTCTTGGAATTTCATTATTCTAAGCAATCATATTTTCCCTTTGTCCCTCCAATAATTTCTTCCTTATTTCTCCTTCCTTGCTTTTCCCCACATTAATAAAACTGTGGAAACTACCTGTAAGAAATCCTAAGCCTTTGCTATTGTGTAATTAAGATCAAGCTACCACTATAGGGCTCTCTGCCTCTATGTGGAAAACATGCTCATGGGAGGACTTCCTTATTCACATACATATAGCTAAAATCATATGATATGTCAGAAACAAAACATCAGCTTTTGGATCAAAATGATGTAGATGACTGGTCAGGAGCTTAGAAGCAACTATTTGCTTCAAACCCAACAAGCAGGCAATCAGTCAGCCAGAAAATAGCAAGGAGAGTGGTATGGATCTATAAATGCTCTTTGTATATAGTTCTTTTCATGTTGTCTTCTCCATTAGCTTCTGGAGAGGAGGGACAGCTTTTTGCTTTTCTTTATATCTCCAGAGCTTTGAGTAATGTCAAAAACTGAGCAAGTATCTTAATGAGTAGTTTTATGTTTTATGGAAGAAAAATTACTGGAATAAAAGTTAGAACACTTCTCACTATGATCAAATCAACTCTGTTACTGTTTCTGGATGAATACATTGTCAATCTGTTTCCTTGGTACTCTGCTGGATTTGAACTCAAGGAGATGAATCTTCCTGAATTCCCCAGTATTCTACACACACACACACACACACACACACACACACACACACACACACACATAAAAAAAAAAAAACACCCTTAACAAATGTTTATTTACCCACTGAATGTTATTGACTGACTGAGATCATTTTATGGTAAAGTAATGGAAGTTGCCAAATACCACAACAAGGCAGCTGTGTGCTAGACACTATGATCCATGCCAGAATCATGGGAGAACGTTGAGCTCTGAAAGTATATGTTGCCATCATAAAAAAAGATGAACTAAGTTTGCATTGTACCTATAGTTCTATCAGCACTTATCTTCAATGCTGAACTGACAAATCTCGCTAGAGAGAATTATAAAATTGAATTTTTTTCCTACTAAAAATTTATGGGACATAACTCCAGGTAAGCCCTCACTCCTCCTTAATCACAAGGTCACTTATGATCATGTTCTTAAAGCAAAAAGGGACTTCATAAAACCATCCAGTAAAAACCCTTCATTTTGCTGAAAAGGAAATAATTCCTATTATGGAACTTGTAAACTTCACAGGAATGCACAGATAAATAAGTGCCCAGCAAGGTTTGAATCCTGTCACTCTAATCTGTTGATGGTTCTTTATCTCATACCTCCCATTCTGCTCTCTCCAAACACTCTTAAATGTACTTTATCATCACACACTTATTATAGATGACTTAAGGGCAACTAGATCGTCTAGTTGATAAAGTATTGGGTCTGAACTCTGAAAGAAAGGCTTAAATCTAGCCTCAGACACTCACCAAGTTGAGTGGTCACTTAAGTGAGCAAGTCATTTAAACTTGTTTGCCTCAGTTTCCTCAATGAACTATAGTAGGAAATGGCCAACTATTCCAGTTTCTTTGCCAAGAAAATCTCACTAAGTGTCATGAAGAATCAGAAGTGACTGAAACAATTGAACAACAGCTAAGAATCCTATCTAATTGAATAAATTTAGGCCATTTGATGAGAGAACCAACTTCACTTATCAAAATATTTCAATATCACCCATGCTTCTGGTACAGTGAAAGAAATAACTTTATTTAGAGAAAGTTTAGAAAACCTGGCTTCAAATCCTAATTTTGCTACTTCTTCTCTAGGATACCTTGGACGATTTAATTTTTCTGACTTTCAATTTCACTATCTGTATAATACAAAAGAGTTAGACTACAAGACTTCTCTTTATAACTCTAAAACTATAAAATTCATTTTTTTTCTGCTAGAAGGAAAAGTGAAGTTTAGGGAAAGATAACTCTCTATCTCTTTTACCCCTCTTAATTAGATCTTTTGTATCCTTGATGTATTGGAGGTCAATTTTCTTGGGATCTTCTAGGCATGGAATATTTAAAGATCCTGGAGGAATTCCCCAAATGAAATTTTCTTGATAGAGGTGTGGTACTTAATAGAGTGAAGCACAAGGACTACAAGGCAAATTGATATGACTCAGGAATAAGTCAAAAGACTGAAAAACAACATACCTAGGTAAATAGATACTCAATTTTTGGAGGTAAATAAGTTTAGAGGACTACTGATATATAGAAAAGAACTTGTGTTTAATGAAGAGAGCTTTATATACTTTATGAAAAATGAGAACAAGATAATTGAGGCAATGAGCCATTTGTAGATGTGAAATTAAGAATATCCATTGAAGTTATTCTCTGTTTTTACTACTTTATTAACATCATTTAAACATTCTGGAAAACCTGAAAATATCCTGGCAATGTTATGTATTTGAAAATTGCTTCACAGTCTTCTACCTGAGAATTATTATACAATAAAATTATAGTATTAAAATGGAATTTTTAATGCTCAACAAATGTACTTTAGGTTTAAAAACTTGTTTGTGGTAATGTCTATATAGAAAGTTATGTTTAAACCTTTCTTGGCAGAAATATTTTTGAATGATGCTGAATATACACCTCAGTGTCCAAAAAGGAAAAAAAAATTAAAGGACTGAGCTAGATGTGCGAAATTAACTCATCCCTGACAGTTATTAGAAAATGCTGTTTTATGGAAAACCTCAAATGCAATGTGTTTGAACAAATGTGATATATGAGAAAATGAAACAAAGAATTTAGATACTTAAAACATATAAACTACATCTATAACATAGCCTTGGTCAAATACTGGCAGTGGCATTCATCAACATACAGTGGAAAATATCATGCCATCCCAAAGTATATAATAAGCTCACAGTCATTTATTCATACTAGTAACAAAAAAGGTAATTGTCACTTAAGGAAACTGACAACTGGAATGAGCTAAGTAGCATCAGGGACTAAAAGGGTAAAATGACCTGAAAGGAACTACAAAAACTATAAGGAAAATTAAGTAAATATTGACCAGTGATTATGTGATTTATAAATTATGTGAATCATTTTGAGTTATAGAAGATAAAACAAGAAATGATTTAAATGCTCGTTATTTGACTCCAAATACTACAAGCCATGATACAAAGAAATTAAGCAAAGGAATAGCCCAGTAGGTAGTGATTCAAATTTTACTTATAGAAAATATAATGGAAAATAGATCTACAGATAAATCTATCCCATATGGAAAAGTAATAACAAAAGGAATTTGAAGAAAAGCTGGCCTGATAGATACATTCACTATCATATAAAATCCAAAAAGGAAGATATAACTTCTGTTAAAGTTGTGGAGAAGATGGACATACACAAGCAAATGTAACTTTGGAAATGGAAAACCATAACCAAAATTTTCCTTAACCATTTTTAGTTTCTGTGTGTGTGTGTGTGTGTGTGTGTGTGTGTGTGTGTGTGTGTGTGTTTATATTTCCTCCCCCTATAAAATAGGATTGATAAGATCCCAATGGAGATAATTAAACATTGACAGTATAAAGTACACTTTTATGCTAAAAAAATGGAGTAAAAGTGGCCATCATGTTCTAGTCAACCTACTGGAAATATTTGAAGACATTATCTAAGTAGCTTCTTGAAAGTTTTGATCTTGGAAGACTAAATGACATAAATATTCCATACCTGGAGTAGGGTAAATATTTTTTAAAATTTTCTAAAGATAATGCTATTATTGGCAAAGTCATGAATGATCTGTCTCCATTATCCAAAAACTCAACATGTAAAAATGTTGTATCAGATTTGATTGGAGTCAATTCCACTTTATTTAGGATAAAAGCAGAATGCTTACTTCAAACAGGCTGGGATTTAACATCTATGCATTTCGACCCTTCATGTAGCTTGTTCAGAAATATACATAAGGGTACAATCAAAATTTGTCACAGTATAAAAATTCTTGATTGTTCTACTTCTAAAGAAAATAGAAAGAAAATAGATTTTTGGATATTCAATAGCACCAGAGGAGTAATAGTTGTTGAGTTAAAAGCTTAGCAAGACCCAAATATTCTTAATGCATGAGTGGGATGTTCGATATACCCAGTGACTGACTTATGAAATTCAATTCACCAACTCCCAGCTATTCTGGGAAGAATTTTCATAGGGAGAAAAATTCAAATGATTTTAGAGGACATTTTATTAAGGATCTATTAGTGATTAACAACATTTTATAATCTGATAATCTATGTAAATATATATATACGTATTGTGTATAGCTGTGGTACCAAAAATGGAAAGACATATGTTGGTCTTGATAACTAGGGACAAAAAGCCAAATTAGATGATATATATATGTGAACTAAAATCCAAATAAGGTGGATATACTTTGTGTTAGGCCCCATCAACAAAGAATCTTTAAGGACTAAAGCTTTTTCTAAAATTCTGTGATTTCAATCAAAAGGTTTTCTGCTGCTATTACCAATCTATTGCATAATTTTACTCAAACATATATGATTGAAGGGGAACTAAAACAGAAAGATAGTAAACATAAAGATGGACAGACATATGGAAATATGCCAGATTATAAGGTTGAACTCACAACAATCCACGGACATATTATGGTCAATTCAAGTTGGATTCTATTTGCCAAAAATGAAAAGAAGCAGTAGCCAACTTTGATTTCAACATAGTTTTAGCAGCCAGGGAAGACTAATAGAAATTCACATTCCTTATTTAGTAGGACACCAACACTATGGTAACAGCAAGAGAGCTAGAATATAAACAAATGGTGGTATAGCTGAAAGTTTGTGACTTCCACTAATCAGACAGCTAATAACATATGTGAAGTTTACTTCACTGAAATAATCCACTAGCTACAGATGACTCATAAAGAAAACATAAGGTTCATGAAATGCTGCATGAATAAACCTAAGCCAAGAACTTAACTTTGCACTAATATGAAAGGACAAAACACCCATTTCTTGAAGGTCTTTTATTTCTGAGACAATGGTATGAGTTAGAACACAAAACCTAGATGTCATCCTTGTCTCCTTATACTTTCTCATTTCCTAAATCCAATTTGTTATCAAACTCTCCCAAATTTAGTTTCACTAGATCTCTGATATATACTCCCATCTTTCTTCTGACACTGCTACTACCCAGGTCCACAATGTCATCATCTTATGCCTAGACTATTTAAATAGTCTTTTGTACTGGTTTCCTGCTTCAAAACTCTCTCTGCTTATCTCCCAAATTAGTCTTTCTAAAACACAGATTTAACCATGTCACATCTACTATTCAATAAACACAGTGCCTTTATATCACTTCTATCCAATCTTCTTTTTATATTTTTATGCACGTGATCATATACTCTATGATTCTGTAACACTGGCTTCTTGTTCCTGGCAGAAGATATCTCTGAACTCTGAGCATTTTCACAGGTCATATCCCAGACCTCTACTCCTTTATATCTTTGGATTTCCCTAGCTGTAATCCCGTTTCTACAACAATGTCTTTTCATTGCTCCATGATTAATTAGATTTACAGGGGAGGAAAAATAACATACATAATCCCATTTTAGAAAAAGAAATTGAACAGACTGTTAATGAAATACCAATGCCTAAGAAAAAATCTCCAGGGCCAAATGTATTTAAATATGAATTTTACCAAACATTAAAGAACAATTCATTCCAATACTATGCAAACTATTTGAAAAAATGGGGAAATAATATGTCATAGCAAATTGCTTTCATAATACAGATATGGAACTCATACGTAAACCAGATTGTGTCAAAATAAAGAAAGAAAATTATAGACCAATTTCCCCAAAGAATTTTGGAGAGAAAATCGTAAGCAAAATATTAACAAAAAAACCACAGCAGATTATTCCCAGGATAATATGTCATGACCAAGTAGGATTCATACCAGGGATGCAAGACTGGTTCAATATTAGGAAAACCATTAAATAATTGACTATATCAATAACCAAACTAATAGAAATCACATGATTAACTCAATAGAAGCAGAAAAGTCATCTGACAAAATCCAATACCCATTCCTATTAAAAACATCAGTGACTATAAGAATAGATGGGTTTTTACTTAAAATGATCAGTAGCATCCATTTCAAACAATCAGCATATGTATGTGTATGTATGTATGTACTTATGTACCCATATATAATGGGCACAATGGGCACAAATTAGAACCATTCCCAATAAGATCAGGGGGGAAATAAGTTTGCCGTGGATCATCATTACTATTCAATATTGTATTAGAAATGTTAACTTTGGCAATAAGAGAAGAAAGAGATTAAAGGAATTAGAGTAGGTAATGAGGAAACCAAATTATCACTCTTTGCAGATGATATAATGGTATACTTAGAGAATCCTAGAGAAATAACTAAAAAACTACTAGAAACAATTCACAAATTTAGCAAAGTTGCAGGATACAAAATAAATCCACAGAAATTATCAACATTTCTATGTTTTCATCACAGTCCAGCAGCAAGAGATACAAAGAGAAATCCCAGTTAATATAACTATAGATGTTATAAAATATTTGAAATTCTTCTTGCTAAGACAAAGTCAGGAGCTATATAAACACAATTATAAAACACTTCCCACACAAATGAAATCAGACCTAAACAATTGGAAGAATAACAAATGCTCATAGATAGGCTGAACTAATATAATAAAAATGACAATTCTATCTAAATTAATCTACTTATTCAGTGCCATACTAATCAAATCCCCAAGAAATTATTTCATAGATATAGAAAAAAAAATAATAACAAAGTTCATCTGGAAGAACAAAAGGTCAAAAATTTCAAGGGAATTAATAAAAAAAAATTCAAATGATTGTGACCTAGCTGTATCAGACATAAAACTATATTATAAAGTAGCAGTCATCAAAACCATTTGGTACTGGCAAAGAAATAGAGTAGTTAATCAATGAAGCAGGTTAGGTTCACAAGTCAGTGACTATAGTAATTTAGTGTTTGATGAACCCAAAGACCCAGATTCTTGGATAAGAACTTACTATATGACAAAAACTGCTGTGAAAATTGGAAATTAGCATGACAGAAACTAGGCATTGGTCCATACTTAACACCCCATACTAAGATAAAGTCAAAATTGGTTCATGATTTAGACATAAAGAGTGATACAATAAGCAAATTTGAAAAACAAAGCATAGTCTACCTCTCAGATCTGTGGAGACAGAAAAAAAATTGTGGCCAAAGAAGAACTGAAGTTCAGTATGTAATGCAAAATTGATAATTTTGATTATATTAATTTTTTTAAAAAAATTATACAAACAAAACCAATGCAGACAAGATTAGAAAAGAAGCTTTAAACTGGGGGAAAATTTACATCCAATGGATTTTGATAAAGTATATTGAGAATTGACTCAAATTTATAGAATACAAGCCACTCTACAATTAATTAATGCTCAAAGGATATAAATAGATAATTTTCAGATGAAATTAAAACCATTTCTAGTCATATGAAAAGGTGCTGTACATAACTATTGATCAGAGAAATGCAAATTAAGACAACACTTAGGTACTACTTGACATGTCTCAGATTGGCTAAGATGACAGAAAAAGATAATGATGAATGTTGGAGGTAATGTGGGAAAACTGAGACATGTACATTGTAGGTGGAATTGTGAATTGATTGAACTATTCTGGAGAGCAATATGGATATATGCATAAAGGATTATCAAACTGTGCATACCCTTTTGATCCAGGAGTGTTTCTACTGTGTTTGTATCTCAATAAGATCACAAAAAAGGGAAAAGGACCCATGTGTGCAAAAAATGTTTGTAGAAGCTCTTTTTATAGTGTCAAGAACCTGGAAATTGAGTGAATGCCCATAAGTTGGAGAATGGTTGAATAAGTTATGGTATATGAATGTTATGACATATTACTGTTCTATAAAAAACAATGAGCAGGCTGATTTCAGACAGGCCTGTTGAGATTTTCATGAACTGATGCTAAATAAAATGAACACATAACAACAACAGCAAGATGCTACAATTTTAATTCTGGCTCTTTAACATGGCTCTTTTCAACAATGAAGTGATTCAGACCAGTTCTAATGGTTTTGTGACGAAGAGAGCTTTCTGTACACGGAGAGATGGAGGACTTAGGGAATTGAAATTGAATCACAACATTTTCGCTTTGTTGTAGTTTGTTTGCATTTTGTTTACTTTCTCATTTTCCCCTTTTTTCATTTGATTTTTCTTCTGCAACATGATAATTGTGGAAATAGTTATAGAAGAATTGCACGTGTTTAACATATATTGGATTGCCTTCCATATAGAATAGGGGGTATAGGATGAGAAAGAAAAATATATTTGTAAGAAAAGGTTTTGCAAAGGTAAATGTTGAAAACTATCTATGCATGTGGGGTTTTTTTGGTTTGTTTTTTATTGAAGCTTTTTATTTTAAAAACATATTCAAGGATAAATTTTCAACATTGACCTCTGCAAAACTTTGTCTTCCAATTCCCAACCCCCTCTTCTCCCCACACCCTCCCCTATTTGGCAAGTAATCTAATATATGTTAAACATAATAAAATATATATGTAAATTAAATATAAGCATATGTATTTATACAATTATCTTGCTGTACAATTAAATCTAATCAGAAAGGAAGAAAAATAAGAAAGAAAACATTTAAGTAAACAACAACAAAAGAAGTGAAAATACTATGTTGTGATCCACACTCAGTTCCCACAGTCTTCTCTCTGGATGTAGATGGCTCTCATCATCACTAAACAATTTGAACTGGTTTGAATCATCTCATTGCTGATTATATCATTATATAATGATCTCCTTGTTCTGTCTTTTCACTTCATATCAGTTCATGTAAGTCTCTCCAGGCCTCTCTGAAATCATCATGACGAATGTTTCTTATTAAACAATAATATTCCATAATATTCATATACCATAACTTATCCCAGCCGTTCTCATCCACTCAGTTTCCAATTTCTTACCATTACAAAATGGGCTGCCTCAATCATTTTTTGCATATGTGGGTCCCTTTTATTTAAGATCTTTTTGGAATATAAGTCCAGTAGAAATACCGCTGGATCACAGATTATTATGCATGAATTTTGGGGAAAAAAGGCTTTATATAAAAAAGAAAGAAAAGTGCAAAAAATATAAAAATCATTCAACTGGGCATTTTATTTGAAAATTATTATTTCAATCTTGTAAAATGCTTGTAGTTTACTTGCACTGATTTAGAGCTCTAGAATTTCAGAACTGCTTGAGGCTTTGGAGGATGAAATGAGATAATATACATAAAATGTTTTACAAATTTTAAAATGTTATGTAAATGTTATTATTACTACTAGTAGTAATAGTAACATTATTATTTTATGTCATTAGAAAATCTATGGATGTGAATATTTCTCATTTTTCATTTGCTTCCACTATTTTTGAGATGTCTCTCATTGATTTCTCCACCATGCTCTGGAAAGTTCAGTCTTGGGAAAAGCTTTTCATCACCCTATAAAATCTTGTCATCCTCAATATTCACCTTGTCACTGCCCTTTTTTAATGGAAGGTAAGACCATGAACTCCAACCTTCTATTTAAAGAGAAAGTTCAGTTCAAACATCTTTCCATATTTCAAAGGATTGCATTAATTTTGAGACTTCTCTGACTGAATTATTCATTGTGCTGACACTGTGGAAACCTTCTTCTTTTCTATAAGCAGCACTGATACCCACTCACCCCATCCTGGCCTTCAATATTTCTAATACTATTACTTTCTCAAAGATGTGACCAGATAAACTGTGATCATCAATACTCTTTGTGCATGTTCTCAATTTGATAACAAAATCAAGTAACAATCATCACAAATCAAGTCAAGAGAAAAAACAAGTATTTCACTAAGCCTTTGACAGAGACTCTTCATTTTTTATGGAAAATAGTGTTGAATAAGAAGTGAAAAGATTATAAAAATAAATGTGAAATTACTATTCTATTGCAGGCCCCAATAATCTCATGCCTTGCTGATGGATCTGTCTGCTTCAAGTCTCTCCTCATTCCAATCTTTGCTCTACACAGCTACTAAAAGTGATTTTCCTAAATCACAAGCTGGCTCATTTAATTTCTTTCTCTCTTCCCCTAACTCCATAAACTCCTGTGACTTCCTATTACAGGAGCAAATAGAAAATTCTCTATTTGTCACTCAAAGGCTTCTCAACTGTTGTTCTGATTTTATTCTCCCAATATGATTTATAAAGAAACATGCAAAAATATGAATGTACACGTATAAAAATATTTACATGTAACTGTGGAAAATAATAATTAAAAAGAGACACCAGAGCCACAGAGAGAAACAGAGATAGAGACATACAGAGACATGCAGGGAGAAAATAATACTAAGTCCTAAGTATGTTAGGGAAACAAGGTACTGAGTGCCATTGGTCCCAGGCATAAGCTATTAGGAATAGAAAATTTGTGCCAATAGCACTAATTTTACCTACCTCTTCAAGGGCAAAAGGAAGTTTTGTGAAAATATCTTCTCTTTTTCCATTTCTACCTATCAATATATGTTATAATATGCTATGTTGCTTCTTTACCTAAACATTTATGGTAACTTGAATTTTTCCTCAAACTCAAAGAACCTAGAGCTAGAAACAGATAGGCAGTGACCAAATATTGACCTAAATATTAGGAAAAATTCAAAATGGGCGCTCAGAGCAATTGTGACTCTGTTAGCAATTTTTCAGACTATATTTTCCAAAACATATGAGATATTCACTAGGATCTTAGATCATTATATTGCCCATACTTAATTACTGCAACAAGGTTTTATACCTGCAATGTCTATCTTGCTCATTTTTGCTTTTCAGGATTCTTATCTTTATTTCAAGGCTCACTTTAGTTGATAGTGCCTTTATTTAGCTTTACATGTTTGTCATCTTGAGAATTTTATTTTTTCCCCCTTACATTTCCCTAGAACATTTGACTCCATGAAATCCTACTTTGTATTTTACTTTGGTGGAAACATTTCATACCATACCCAACCTCTAGAACATAAATGCTGCAAAAGCTGCATCATTTTCAATCCTTTATATTTTATAAAGATACCTTTTTCAAGACAGTTCAAATATCATTTTCTAAAATAAGCTTTTTTTGTTCCCCTGCCCAGTTCTTTCTTTTTAAAATTATCTTGCACTTATGTTATATATCTTGATTTTTGGGGCTTGTTTTCTTGCTATTAAAATGTGAGACCCATAAGGTCAGGGACAATTATTTTCTTTATTTCTTTGATTCCAGCACTTAGCACAATGTCTAACATTGATAACATTTTCTAAATGTTTGTCAGCTGATTGAATGACATAAATAAAACCTTCAATGGAGGTCAAATTAAAGTGAATAAGTATCTACAGGCCACCAAATTATAGAAAATGGGGCATCTTCAGATATTTCTCACCTACTGTGCCACTCTACTTTTAAAACTAATCTTTTTCATAATGTAGTTATTTTGTCCATTTTAGCATTTATACAAACAGTTGGCTTCTAACAGATGACTTTGAGAAAAGCTAGACAAAAATGAAAGGAAACATTTACCCTTTCCACAGAAGAGAGGTATTGGCAAGGTTACAATGGCTTGACCAGTTTAGTACACACACATACACATACACACACACACACACACACACACACACACACTTTTGTGTGCATATGTATGAATGTATGTATGCACGCATATATGCATTGGAATTATCTTTGAAAATTAGTATTGAATCAGTTAGAAAGGTCTAATCAGTGAGGGATCTATGGAATAGTATGGTGGAGAAAATGCAATGATTTATTCTACCATTTATATTTTTCAGTTACAATTGGACATGTTCTTACTTCAAAATATTAATATTATATAGTTGGTCCAGGTGGCTCTGAAGTCAGGCCATATCCAGTCTTAGATTATTGCTTACTTTATGATGTAGGACAAATGACAATTTCTGTCTGTCTTAATTTCCTCAACTATAAATAGGAAAAATGATAGTACTTTCTTCACACGTTTGCTGTGAGAACCATAAAAGATATACAAAGAAGTTAATTGGAGCTATGGACAATAGGAGGAGACCCAAATGCCAAAATCTTGGATATTCAGCAATGTTACTCCACAATTCTTCTCTCCCTAAAAAATTTCTTTACTATAGGATACTGGCATTGAAGGATAATGGTAACTAACTGAGGAATTCCATCTAAATCTGGAGGAGCTAGCCAGTGGATCTAAATGACCTATGATTGCATCTGTTCCTTCTCAAACCATTATGACAAACACTAATTTATAAATGGGAAAAATTTGTATGATATGTGTAAGGCAGTTGGAATTTTTGGTTAATTCAAAAAGTCAAAGTTGCTAAATTCAAAGAAATAGATAATTTCTGGTATAGTGATATTGCCTTTAGGTAATCTTTTTCATCCTGCACTTCAAAAACCTCACATTCATCCTCAGGTGTTTCAAAGGTAGGATGTGAGAGATTCAAATTACATGAGAATTGCCAAATTTTCTTCTTGCCTACAGCAATACTGTAGGTGCTTTTTAGGTAAGTAAACTAACTCACCACAGTCAGTCTCCAGAAGACTTAGAAGCAGAAAGAACTTAGTCAAGCATTTGATGAATGAGAATGACTGGACCCCTCCAGCAAGACTTAAAGAGTTATATACTAAACCTACTTCCAGAAATCTAATAATAAATCTGTCTTCATTGTATTAGAAGAAGTTGAAGTTGGGCATTTTAAACATGTAAAACTTAAAAAGTAAAAGTTATAATTCTATGTAAATTACATATCTATCTTTCCAAAGATTCTTAAAACTTAGCTTCTAGGGAAAAGGGAAGATAAAAAGAGGGAAACTACATTCCACAAAGAGGCAAAGGAAACCTATCATATCTGAGGGAATTTAGAGAGGGGGAGAAACAGTGTGTGAATCTTACTCTCATCAGAGTTGGCTCAAAGAGAAAATAATTGACATATTTGTTTTACAGAGAATCTTCTCTCACCTCATTAAAAAGGGGGAGAGGAAAATAGAAAATGAAAAGAGTAATAAGGGAAGGATACAAGAAAGGGGAAAGGATTCAAAGGGAAGAGGGAGGGATCTTAAAAAAAGGAGATCTGTGTGACACAAGTGGAGCCCATAAGATTAATACTGGGGAAGGGGAGAAGGGGAAGGGGAGAAGGGGAAGCAAGAAAAGCAAAAGCATATTCTGGGGATAATATGATGGCAGGAAATACAGAATTAGTAATTTTAACTCTAAATGTGAATGGAATGAAATCTCACATAAAACAGAGGTGGATAGCAGGCTGGATCACAAGTCAGAACCTTACAATATGTTGTTTACAAGAAACACATTTAAAGCAGGAAGCTACATACAGAGTAAAGGTAAAAGGTTGGAGCAGAAACTATTATGCTTCAGGTGAAGTCAAAAAAGCAGGGGCAGCTATTCTTTTCTCAGATCAAGCAAAAGCAGAAATTGATCAATTAAAAGAGAGAGATAAGGAAGGAAACTATATCTTGCTAAAGAGTACCATAGATAATAAAGCAATGTCAATACTAAACATACATGCACCAAGTGGAACAGCATAAAACTTCCTAAAGGAGAAGTTAAGAGAGTTGTAAGAAGAAATAGACAGCAAAACTATAATAGTGGGAGACTGCCTTGCACTCTCAGAATTAGGTCACCTTGCACTCTCAGAATTAGATAACAAATAAGAAATAAATTAAAGAAGTAAATAGAATATTAGAAAAATTAGGTATCATAGATCTTTGGAGAAAACTAAATGGTGACAGAAAGGAGTATACTTTCTTCCCAGCAGTTCATGGAACCTATACAAAAATTGACCATACATTAGGACATAAAGACCTCAAAATTAAATGCAGGAAGGCAGAAATAGTAAATGCTTTCTTTTCATATCATAATGCAATAAAAACAACATTCAACAAAAAGTTAGGGGCAAATACAGCAAAAAGGAACTGGAAACTAAACAATCTCATCTGAAAGAAAGATTGAGTGAAACAGCAAATTATAGACACAATTAATAATTTCACCCAAGATAATGACAACGATGAGACATCTTACCAAAATTTGTGAAATGCAGCCAAAGTGGTAATGAGGGGAAATTTTATATCTTTACAGGCTTACTTGAATAAAATAGAGAGAGAGAGAAGATCAATGAACTGGGTTTACAATTTAAAAAGCTAGAAAAAGACCAAATTAAAAACCCCCAATCAAAGAGTAAACTTGAAATTCTAAAATTAAAAGGAGAAATTAATAATATTGAAAGTTAAAAAAAACTATTGAATTAACAAATAAAACTAAGAGTTGGTTTTACGAAAAATAAAATAAAATAGGTAAACCTTTGGTATATCTGATTAGAAAAAGAAAAGAGAAAAATCAAATTGTTAGTCTTAAAAATTAAAAGAGGGAACTTTCCACCAATGAAGGGGAAATTAGATCAATAATAAGGAGTTACTTTGCCCAACTTTATGCCAATAAATTTGATAACCTAAGTGAAATGGATGATTACCTCCAAAAATATAGGCTTCCCAGATTAACAAGGAGGAAGTAAATTGCTTAAATAGTCCCATTTCAGAAAAAAAAAAATAGAACAAGCAATTAATCAACTCCCTAAGAAAAAATCCCCAGGACCAGATGGATTTACATGTGAATTCTACCAAACACTTAAAGAACAATTATCCCCAATGCTATATAAACTATTTGAAAAAATAGGGAATGAAGAAGTCCTAACAAATGCCTTTTATACACAGCTATGGTACTGATACCTAAATCAGGTAGGTTGAAAACAGAGAAAGAAAATTATAGACCAATCTCCCTAATGAATATTGATGCTAAAATCTTAAATAAAATATTAGCAAAAAGACTTCAGAAAATCATCCCTAGGATAATACACTATAATCAAGTAGGATTTATACCAGGAATGCAGGGCTGGTTCAATATTAGGAAAACTATTAGTATAATTGACCATATTAATAACCAAATTAACAAAAAACATATGACCATCTCAATAGATGCAGAAAAATCATTTGATAAAATCCAACATCCATTCCTATTAAAAACTCTTTAGAGTACAGGAATAAATGGGCTTTTCCTGAAAATAATCAGTAGCATCTATTTAAAACCATCAGTAAGCATCATATGTAATGGGGATAAACTGGAACCATTCCCAATAAGATCAGGAGTGAAACAAGGCTGCCACTATCACCATTACTATTCAATATTGTATTAGAAATGCTAGCTTTGGCAGTAAAATTTGAAAAGAAAATTAAAGGAATTAGAGTAGCTAACGAGGAAACCAAATTATCCTGCTTTGATGATGATATGATGGTATACTTAGAGAACCCCAGAGATTCTACTACTGTAACATGCCCTCCTGGCAGTTACAATTACTAGTCTGTCCTAGGCCCATCAGAGTACCTTTGACCACTGACCTTTGCAGTGTCAACTCTACCTGGCTTGCCTCTCTGAGGCCTTCAAAGATCTCTGGCTATGATTTGTTGAATCTATAATATAATAACCGCTCAAGAATAGCCACGTGTAAACTTAAAAGCCCTTTATTATACCTACTCACATAATACCCTGACTTAATGCCTGATTTGTTAGCTCCCTAGTGAATACCTGGTCTGAAGACCCACATGTTCACTACTAAACTCCTTACCTCTTGGCTATCCATCAGCTTGGCTCAGCTACCCCAGGTTAGGGATCCAGGTTAAAGAGTGCCAGGTTAAAGAAAGCAACTGCTGTCTGCAGTGGGCTTATAAAGGGCCTGTGAGGTCACACACACAGCCAAACAGCGAGAGAGCCATCACTCATCATGAAATTATCTCAATATGGCCAGGATCCCACCCACAGAGCAGTCCTATATACACAGAGATATTTTTGGGCCACTCAAATCTCCTGTTGCGCTATGCCCGCCCATTTAAAGAGCCCTTACAATTCCCTTCTCTTGTTTTACAGGAACCGCACATCTCCTCAAGCTAAGCTTTTAGCACCAGCTATAGTTCACTTGATCCATGAAGTGACAAGAGTGTTATGCCCAAGGAGGTACAAAGCAGCAGATCAGTAAAAAGAAGTATGACAATGAGAACTAGGCTCAACAGTGGCCAAGTGTTCAACCCATTCGTTAAAGTCATACTTAAGGAGATAATAAGACAAAGAGATTGGATTCCAATGAGGTAGGATGTCAACAGAGGTGGGAAGTCAACAAGGTAAACATCACAATTCTAGTTAACAATTAAATATCAGTGAGGTAGGTTGTCACAATTCTAGTTACATTTATCACAATTCTAGACCAATTCTAGTTCCTCACAATTCTCTATTGCACTTTTCATAATTCTAGAACAATTCTAGTTTCACAGGTGCACATAAGCAAAGTCATGTCCAGAAACATGTCTCAATAACAATGGCATGTGGGTGTGTTGGTTTTTCACCCACTAATTTAAACGCATAGTCCTTCAATAGAAAGGATAGGGCAAAGCCTCTCCCCAGGCCACCATATGGCAAGTAGCCATGGGAGAAGCAAACAGTCCCATTGTCCATTTACAGTCTTTATATTGCATATCACCCAAAACAGTCCATTTCTGCTGCTACACAGGAGCAGTATCTGCTGTCTCTGGTGTCACAGTCAGGACATTGCTGCCATCAGTGTCTGAAGGGCTGCTGACATCTGTCTGGTCCTTCTCTTGGATCCCCAGGTCACAAATGTCTTGTGGGGATGAACTCTGCTGTTGGATCTGCACCTAGAATGAAAGGAATGTACCCGGGGCCCCAAACTTTGGCCCAGCATGGGCCTTTCCAAATGCCATCCAGGCCTTTCTACATCATAGTGGAAGGAAAGTTCTTGTCAAAAAGATGAACAAAAGTCGGACAAAAGTCAGTCTGTCACTTAGCTGCACTTTCTGTGTATGCCTGAAGTGCATTGCTAAGGTAAAATGCAAAGAATTTAAAAATGTAAAACCAAAATAACTTAGTAATGTAAAATCAAAATACTTTAAAGATGTAAAATCAAAATAACTTAAAACTGTAAAATCAAAAGTATTTAAAAATATAAAATCAAAATTTAAAAATTGCAAGCAATCCCATATATGTATTGCCACATCTTGTGCATATCCCAAAATTCCCTTCTCTTGTTTATAAGAGAAGATCTTGGGAATATAATCTGTGCAGTAATGACTTTACTAGTAGGATTATAAGAAATGCCAGTGGAATGGGCAAAGTCAAATCCAATGCAAAAACACCTGAAGACATTTGTAAGCCAATCCATAAACTGTCTTAAATGCATGTGAAATTTCTACTATGGAAAAATGGTTGATCACATGTCTACCTGCATCTCCAAATTGGAATGAAGCCATAATGTCCCTTGGTCTTAAAACATTAAATTTCAAACCATAAGGGTTTTGTCCTATAGGGAGTAGAGGAGAGTGAAAGATAGATAAGCTGTGTAGCTTTCTGCCATGCTCTTAGCTTCCTCTTTAGTTATCACAATTTGCAAATATAAGATTCTGGCAGCCTGATTATAAATGATTTGAAGGTCCACTCTGAAAATGGATATGTAGGGTATATTTATCTGAGTGTTTTCTCACTCGCTCTGGAAGTTCTTAAAAGAGCTGATACCTTTTCAGTGGTCTGCTAGTCATACAGTTAATGAAAAAAGAACACTCGGCTATATCCCTGAATTATTTTGCCTAAAAATCAGAGTTTGAGTTTCTGAAACCAAATTGTATAAAACTCCACTCTCTCTAACTTCAAGGTCTTATGCTTGTAAGGTTTCTTAGGAATTAACTGAACTGTATTTTAAAAATTTTTCTGAATATTATAGTCAATATCCCACAATTCATTTTTGCCTTGGGCCATAAAGCCTACTCCTGTCTTTTGAAATGAAGACACAGGAGTTTTGAATGGATTAATGGGCAGTGCTGATGATATTATTGCCCTTCCTTTTCCTCCTCCTCCTTCTCCCTCAGCCCATGAAGATAGGGCTGAGAGAAGAGGGTCAGGAATTGGAAAATTCTCCAAAGGCTGATTTAAAATCCAACCTGAGCTATGCACATAAAAAGAATTAAACTTCTTCTCAATGGAAGAGTAATCAATAAATTCCTTAAAACAATAATGCATAAGGTAAACCAACAAAACACTAAGAAGAATTTCTCTAAATGAAGTCCATGTGGTTCTTTTATTTCCCTCCTTAGCTTTAGCCACTGGTTTGAACTCTTCCTGTTCTAACTGTAGTAACCTAGCTTTTTCTTCTTTCTCTATCTCAACCTGTAATTTAACCTGCAATTCCAGTAATTCTTTTTTAATTGTTTGTTGTTCTATTTTTAACTCAACTTCTAGTTGTCACATTTTATACTCTATACTATCATACATATGCATTAGCTCTAGGTTGCTCCCTCTCCAAGCTATATTTAATGGGTGTGGGGATAGCCATCTCAGAGCTTGATTGCAACCTTCCTGCTGTTCTTCAGTGGTGATCTTTGTTAAAAGATCTTCCATCTGGTTCTTTAACCTCTTTATACAAGCATTATGTTCAGCTGTATCCTTGAGCCTGATCCCGGGGTTACCTGGGTCCATATTGCCTCTCTGCCTTCCCTCCTAAGTGGCGTTTTTACCAGATCTTTCAGAATCTTAATTCTGAATATTAAATATTTTCAAAACCTGATAATTTCTGATGCCCCACGTTCAGGCACCATTTGTAACATGCCCTCCTGGCAGTTACAATTACTAGTCTGTCCTAGGCCCATTAGAGTACCTTTGACCACTGACCTTTGCAGTGTCAACTCTATCCAGCTCACCTCCTCTGAGCCCTTCAAAGGTCTCTGGCTATGATTTCTTGAATCTATAGTTTAATAATGGGTAGCATGCTCAAGAACAGCCACTTGTAAACTTAAAGGCCTTCATTATATTAACTCACATAGTACCCTGACTTAATGCCTTACTTGTTAGCTCCCTAGTGAACACCTGGTCTGAAGACCCACTCAAACTCCTCACCTCTTGGCTATCCATCAGCTTGGCTCAGCTACCCCAGGTTAGGGAGCCAGGTTAAAGAGTACCAGGTTAAAGATAGTGACTGCTGTGTGCAGTGGGCTTATAAAGGGTCTGTGAGGTCTCACACACACAGTCAACCAGCGAGAGAGCCATCACCCATTACAAAGCTATTTCAATATGGCCAGTATCCCACCCACAGGGCAGTCCTATATCTACAGAGAATACTTCTGGGTCACTCAAATCTCCTGTTGTGTTGTGCCTGCCCATTTAAAGGGCCCTTATATACTACAAAGCTATTAGAAATAATCCACACCTTTAGCAAAGTTGAAGGATACAAAATAAATCCACATAAGTCATCAGCATTCTTATATATCACTAACAAAATCCAACAGAGTTACAAGAGAAATTCCATTTAAAGTAACTACTGATAGTATAAAATATTTAGGAATCTATCTGCCAAGGGAAAATCAGAAATCATATGAGCAAAACTACAAAACACTTTCCACACAAATAAAGTCAGATCTAACCAATTGGAAAAAATATTAAATGCTCTTGGATTGGGCAAGCAACTATAATAAAGATGACAATACTACCTAAATTAATCTATTTATTTAGCGCTATACCAATCAGACTCCCAAAAAACTATTTTAATGACCTAGAAAAAATAACTACAAAGTTCATTTGGAAAAACAAAAGGTCAGAATTTCAAGGGACTTAATGAAAAAAAAAATCAAATGAAGGTGGCCTAGCTGTACTAGATTTAAAATTATATAATAAAGCAGTGGTTACTAAAACCATTTGGTATTGGCTAAGAAAAAGACTAGTTGATCAGTAGAATAAGTTAGGTTCAAATGACAAAACAGCCAATAATTTTAATAATCTACGGTTTGACAAATCAAAAGATCCCAGCTTTTGAGATAATTTACTGTTTGACAAAAATTACTGTGAAAATTGGAAATTAGTATGGCAGCAACTAGGCATTAACCCACACTTAATATCATACACAAAGATAAGGTCAAAATGGGTTCATGACCTAGACATAAAAAATGAGATTATAAATAAATTAGAAGAACATAGAATAGTTTACCTCTCAGATCTGTGGAAGAGGAAGGAATTGATGACCAAAGATGAACTAGAGATCATTATTGAACACAACCTAGAAAATTTTGATTACATCAAACTTAAAAGCTTTTGTACAAATAAAACTAATGCAGACAAGATTAGAAGGTAAGCAATAAACTGGGAAAACATTTTACAGTTAAAAATTCTGATAAAGGCCTCATTTCCAAAATATATGGAGAATTGACTCTAATTTATAAGAAATCAAGCCATTCTTCAATTGATAAATGGTCAAAGGATATGAGCAAGCAATTCTCAAAGAAATTGAAACTATTTCTAGCCATATGAAAAGATGCTCCAAGTCATTATTTATCAGAGAAATGCAAATTAAGACAACACTGAGGTACCACTACACCCCTGTCACATTGGCTAGATTAACAGGGAAAGATAATATGGAATGTTGGAGGGAATGTGGGAAAACTGGGACACTGATACATTTTTCATGGAATTGTGAATACATCCAGACATTCTGGAGAATTATTTGGAACTATGCTCAAAAAGTTAACAAACTGTGCATACCCTTCAACCCAGCAGTGTTATTACTGGGCTTATATCCCACAGAGGTCTTAAACAAGGGAAGGAGACATTATGTGCAAGAATGTTTATGGCAGCCCTCTTTGTAGTGGCCAGAAACTGGAAACTGAGTGGATGCCCATCAATTGGAGAATGGCTGAATAAATTGTGGTATATGAATATTATGGAATATTATTGTTCTGTAAGAAATGACCAGCAGAATGATTTCAAAAAGGCCTGCAGAGACTTACATGAACTGATGCTGAGTGAAATGAACAGGACCAGAAGATCATTATATGCTTCAACAACAATACTATATGATGATCAATTCTGATGGACATGGCCCTCTTCAACAATGAAATGAACCAAATCAGTTCCAATAGAGTAGTAATGAACTTAACCAGCTACACCCAGCGAAAGAACTCTGGGAGATGACTATGAACCACTGCATAGAATTCCCAATTCCTCTATTTTTGTCTGCCTCATTTTTGCTTTCCTTCATAGGCTAATTGTACACTATTTCAAAGCCCAATTCTTTTTGAACCGCAAAATAACTGTCTGGATATGTATTTAACTTATATATTGTATTTAACTTATTCTTTAATATATTTAACATATATTGGTCAACCTGTCATCTGGGGGAAGATTTTGGGGTAAGGAGGGGAAAAGTTGGAATGAAAGCATTTGTCAATGCTGAAAAATTACCTATGCATATATCTTGTAAATAAAAGGCTATAATAAAAATAAATTAATTAAATTAAATAATTTTTTAAAAGAAAAGAAAAAGCTTTAAAAATAAAGTAAAATCATGATTGAACATGAAAAAAAAAAAGATTCTAGATGTTGCTTTATTTTATCTCTACCTGTAGCCTCTAATATTGCCAAATAGACAAAGAAATCACAGTTTTGGTCAAAGAGCATTTAAATATAAGGGAGGGGAATGAGTTCTAGCTTCTGCTGGAACTCTGTCTTTCCAGAAATCAGCTGGAGTCAGGCACATCAAAAGTCTTTATTCTTGGTCTCTTGAGGTCGCTGTCAGGGGATTAGATCTAGTAATCTCCACAACACCTTCCTCTCTCTCCACCACCAGGAGAATGCCTCAATTTCCTCCTCCTACTCCAACCACACAAGTCACTTCCCCTTCTTTGTCCCACCAATCAAGTCAGCACAGAATAGTTGGGGAGGGTCAACCTTCAAACGCATTAATAGATTAATTGACAATTAGTCTCACGTGCTCCATTATCCAAGTTCATTTGCTCAGTTCTAGCCCTTTACAAGCTTCACATATGGAAACTCTCTTTCAGTGTAATTTTGAGCATATTACATTACAATTCTGGACATCAGTGTTCTCATATGAGTAATGAAAGGGTTCAAAAAGTAAATCTCTCAGGATTCTTCTAGTTGTTAATTTCAATGCTTCACCATGGGGATATATGTGTATGTGTCCCTCAAAATGTGTGAATAGCTTAGAATTGGAATTTAGTAAAACTAAATTTACATTTCAAATGCCTATAAACCTTATTCTAATTTTATTTTTTGTTCACTAAAAAATTAAGATGATAAATTACCAGCAGTCTATCAAAGCATTTCTCTTTCCTTCCTGATATGACTGGACTATAACCAAGTTTGTTACCAGATATAATCATCTTCAATGATTCTGTGAAAATTAATCTCAGAAAAGTTCTAAGAAGTATGCTACCACTGTATATTTAGGTTCGCCCTTACTTGCATCATTCAGATTCTCCTTTAATACAGTTATTCCTCCTTTACTACAAATCACTACTAATATCTCACACATATTACTTTTATGTATTTATTTGAAACTTAAATATAAAATATAAAAAGAAGAGAAAGTAAAAGAAAAAATATCTAGTCTTGTGTGCAAACAGAACATGAGAGGATTCAAAATATGTAGCAATAAATTACTATTTAATAAAAGCACATATAGTAGAACACACTGTATTCAGAAATGTTCATATTCTCTGTTTCCTTGTAAATTTTCTTTAGTTCTCTGCTATGTTTTATTCTTCTCTCTCTCTCTCTTTCCTTTCCTACTTCCCCCAAGCAGGCTACAGCTAAGCATGGGCATATTCATGTGTGTGTTTATATACATACATATATTTATTCACACACATTATATTTATATGTGCTTGCATATATATGGTGTCTGCATGTATGTACATATACATATGCACGTACAAATACATATTTATACATATAAAATAATATTAATATGCTTGATATATAATATAGATTACTTTCTTTTGATTATCTTTAACTTTGAATTTTTCTTACATAAATGGTTACTACCCCATTTTTACTTTTTCCTCCTGAATTCTATTCCTGATTATTGTGTTTGTGTTTGTGCATATCTCCTGTTTTTTATCCCTGTTAACTCTTCTACTTTACTTCTACACACTATATTGTCTTGCTATTTAATTTCCCCTCACCCAAAGGATCCCTCTCTAATCCTCTCCTCCCACACTTTCCCTCCCTCTCTATCCTATTCCTATTAAGACTTACCTTCCCTTATTTCTTTATGAATTTTGGAGGATTTTATATCTCTTTAGATATAATTAGATAAATAAATTAGATAGATAGTTCTCTTTCTAATCTAATCCCTATCTGAGTAGGATTTCAAAACTACCAGGCCTTCTCCCTGATTTAATTTTTAATTCCTGTGCCAATTCCTGTTCTTTCATCTCGTTTTTTGACACAATTACTGTTTATATCTTTTTTCTTTAGTTTTCCTTTTTAGCATCATCTTTTCTCAGCTTTACTCCAATCTTTCTTTAGAACTTCCCAATTACTAATGAATATCTTAGATACATATGTTTTACATTTCCACACGTAAAGCATAAAATTTGTCCTATTGAATCCCTTGAAATTAATCTTTGATATTGACTTTTATAAGTAAGATTTTCTAAGTTCAAATTTCTTTGCCAAAAAAAAAAATCTGGTGATTCATTAAATATCTTTTTTTTTTCATTCAATATTATACTGAATAAGATTTTCAGCCACAATCCTAGTACTTTAGATCTTCCCTACATGTTATTCCAAGACCTGTGTTTTTTTTGTAGTAGTTATTGATAGGTCTTGTGTGTTTCTGATTATAGCTCCAATATATTTGAATTATTTTGTTGTTCTTGTTATTCTTGTTGCTTGTAAAGTTTTCTTTTTGATCAGGGCATTTCAAAATGTAACATTAATCGAGGAGAAAAGGGTTAAGTCTTCCCAGCCCTGAAACAGTAAAACTTAAAATATGATTAATTGTTACATAGTCTCATATGGTGGAAACTGAGACAAGGTAGGAATTTGGATGTAGTCTGAATTTAAAATCAGGCAAAAAAATTGTCTATGTTGTTAGTATTGTTCTTTGCTTAGGTGGAAAGTAAAGATCATAATTAACATGAATTGGGTTTCAAGGGCTCCATTGCTTGAAAGTTGGCCAAGGAAAGTGAAGCACAGTTTTGGTGACTCTCTGGTTATTTTTTCAGAGGAAATTTGAAAACATTCCTTCTCTTCTTTTTTTCCAAGACCACCAGGAAAATCACTAAGTTATTTAGATTAATAGTTATGGGAACTTCAGGGAGAGTGTAGCAGACCTTCTTTCTCTTTGAAGCCATATTGTTCATATATTCTCAAAGATGACACAAAACAAGCCACAACTTAAAACAATTACTCTCTTTTCTCCTTTCTAAAGCAAAAAGATTGAGAAAAGGGATTGAATATACAGAATTATCCCTAGTTTGCAAGTTTTCATTTTTACCACATGGATCGGAGTTGGATTTTCAAATAAGTAGGTATGGATGGCTTAAGGTGAGGGATAGAAAATGATGATAACAACTTATAATGTAATATAATTAGTTTAATTAAATTAATCACATAGAATTAAATTTAGAAGACCTACATATTTTAATCATTCAATACTTTAGAAGACTATCTTCATCTGGTCCTGTGTTTGCTAAATTATAATCTGATGGCCAACTTGAAAATGAAAATGAAAGTCCTCTTCAAACATAGTCACATTCACCTAAATAAAACAAATTCATAAACCACTATAGTTAGGCCAATATATAAAGGCTTTCCAACTTGTTACATTTATGTTCCATCAACATTACCTTTGAGAAGCATAATTATCTACCTATATACCAAAATGTGGCAGATAGGGAAGGAATTTAAAACGTTCTCTCAAATCAGAGTCAAAATGAATACAGAGGATAAGAATAGGAATTTTACTGGCATTGTCATGATAGATAGGTATGTGATACAGTAATAAGAGATTGAAAACTTAATAGATCAAAAGGTTATAGATATGGAATCAGAGAGTTCATTGAAGATAACCAGTTAAACTCCCAACTTTACATATGAGGAAACTGAGACCCAAGGAAGTTAGGAAATTTGTCCAGGTTCACATATATATGAATAGAAATTTTTAAGATGAAGAAATTAAAGCCAGTTTTGTTTCTGCTTTTACACATGGTGGTCCTTTTCCATTTTTTGTGATTTCTTTGGGATATAATCCCAATAGTGAGATTGCTAGATGAAAAGGTTTGCAGTTTTACAGCCCTTTAGATATAGTTCCAAAAAGCTCTCCAGAATGGTTGGATTATTTCACAACTTCAACAATGCATTGGTGTCCCAGTTTTCCCACATCTCCTCCAACTTTTAACATTATCTTTTCCTGTTAGCTAATCTGAGAGGTCTGAAGTACCACTTCAGAGTTGTCTTAATTTACATTTCTCTAATCAATAGTGATATAGAGCATTTTTTTTTCATAGAAATGGCTTTGATTTCTTCATCTGAAAATTGTCTGTTCATATTCTTGGACCATTTATCAATTGGGGAATAACTTGTATTCTTATGAATTTGACACAGTTCTTTACATAATTTAGGAATTTAGGAAAGATTTTTCCCAGCTTTGTACTTCCCTTTTAATCTTGTTTCTGTTGGGCTTGTTTATGTGAAATTTTTAAAAAAATTTAATATAATCAAAATTATCTATTTTCCATTTCATGATATTTTTCAGTTCTTCTTTGGCCACAAATTCCTTCTTTCTCCATAGATGTGACAGATAGACTAATTGCTATACTTGCTCTACTAATTTGCTTATATATCGCCCTATATGCCTAAATAATGAAGCAATTTCAACTTTATCTTGATATATAAGCCCAGATGTTGGTCACTGTATAGTTTCTGCCATATTATTTTCCAGTTTTCCCAGTAATTTTTGTCAATTACTTCTTATTCCAGAAACTGGAGTCTTTGAGTTTATCAAATATTAGATTACTATAGTCATTGACTATTGTGTCCTGCATACCTCACCTATTCCACTGATTCACTACTCTATTTCTTAGTCTAGAGTTTCTTTTTCACAATTCTTTTAATTAGGTAGATACTGAACTCTAAATGCTCTGATTCAGTGATTCATAAAATAAAGATGCACTCAGAGTACATAAAGTCTCAAATACTGATGTAAGCAGGATACCTTCTTGAGGTGCTTCTTTTTATACAAAGTTGTTTTGTAGTAGTATATTTGTAAAAAAGTATATTTGTATAAAGAAGATTATTTCAGTGGTTTGCTCCTTTGCTGTCTCCTAATGTATTCACTCTTTTCTACTTACTGGAGGCTCCCTAATGTGGATCAAATCCTTTTTCCCACTGCAGTTAGATGAAAGTACATCTTAACGTTTTGTAGTGTGCTTTCTAGAGCCCCTACACTGGAGTGTCAAAATATACTGTCTGGACTAGCTCTATGGAGGACGTCGGGACCAGCCTGTCTGAAGAAGGCAGGAGGCCCACGAGGATGGTCAAAGATGGAGTCATTATTTCAAGTTTTCTCAGCCCTTAAATACCTTGGTATGATTACATCATTACACTACATTAAGCATGTATCAACTAGAAAACCATTACATCATCACATCACACTGAGCAACTGCTAACTATAAGAACCCTTTCATTGATATATAAATGCTTCTTTACTGTAAGTATCCCTTGCTTCAAGTAGAACACAGGTGGTTATGATCTCCCTGACTTCTCAGGAAGGGTGAGAGCATCAGAGGAAGGTGGAGAGCCAAACTAGACATTGTTAGCAGGTTCCTTCTGGGCTGAAAGATCTTATACCTTACCCAGAGTTCCTCCACTATCTGTGGTCCTCTACACCATGTTTTTTTTGTTTGTTTGTTTGTTTGTTTTTTTTACAATTCTCCTGAAACTTTCTCATCTTTACCTTCCTTTAACTTCCATTGTCAGAGGGTTTATATTCACATGCTTTTTTTCTTTGTTTGTTTGTTTGTTTGTTTTGTTTTGTTTTGTTTTTTTACTTATAATCATTAGAACCTTCTGTAATTCATTTTTTTCCTCTTGCCTTGCATCTTCATTTGTTCAATTGCAGAGAAAAATGGAATGACTTCTAAGGTCTCTTTCAGCCTGAAATCTATGATCTCATAAAAATATAAATTATTTCTGCTTATGTATAATGTGTAGAGGGCAGAGAAGCTAAATTCAGGTGTAGTATTATTTCATTGTAGTACTTATACTCCATTTTTGAAGACATTCTATCTTACATCATCATATCTTTGAAGTTTATTTCCCATGCTTTGAATGAATTCTTCTTTAGCATCATCTGTGAGAATCCCTATTTTCCTTCAAATCTTATCTAAGCACTACCTCCCACATATAGCCTTGCCTGATATCCTAGAATATTCTAAGTACTTCCCACAAAAAAATGTTCATTTCTTCTCTTATTGTTATATAATTAAGTCTCTTTTTGGAGTAGCTTCTAGAATAGGCCCACACATGTTGAATGTTGGATACCCAAAAATTTCCAAAAATGGCAGACTTTTATTCTGAAGTTGTAAAGCAGCTATCTACTTTTAACAGTGAGACAGTTGATACAATTTCATGTCAAAGGCATTTATTGAGATGACATAGTATCAACAACAATAACATATTTCCTCCATCAATCTGTGGCATATTTATGCATAAATTCATTCAGTGTTAGTGGAAAGAGTGAGGTGATTATATAGAATAAATAAGTACACAGACACTGATGCAAGACACATGCAGCCAAAACTTTTAGTATTATACTTTTTTATACCCTTTTCTTTTTGTAGTAGTAACTTCATATTGCTCTGTATAGGCTTGCTCAGAAAGGATATTTTGATTGGTCCATCTACTTCCTCCCCGATACTCAAGGATATTAAAGAAGTTCACTTCTAGAGGAAAAGGAGTATTTCTCTTTTTCTATGCATTCAAATTGGCTAGTGCAGTGCCAAAGCACTTAGATGTCTCAAATGCATTATAATATTTATTGAATCAACTTGATAAATGCTTGCTAGTTGATTGTGGTTGAATGAGGAAATATTAAAATAACAGGTATTTAATTCTACTTGTTTTCACTAAAAGTATATTAAACACCTTGAAAGATATATTTGCTCCTATTTCTTCATTCAATATTTACCATCAATTAAAATATAAGGATTCTAGCCATCATATAAATTAGTCATACTGAAATATTTCAAGGATTTGTCATTTCATTGCAGTGGATCTTCATTACTTGATGGATACCCTTTGGTCATGACATTCTTTAAAAATAATGAGGCTCATTTTCAGATGTCAAATATATAAGATTTTAAATTAAACATTTCTCAGATTGATAGTGTCTCCTGTCAAATTTGTGTACTTTTAGCAAAAACTTCAAGAAATCAAGATCACTTCACAAGATCACTACAAGAGTCAAACTTCAGGAGAAGCTAAATGTTTATTAAAATACAGTGTATATTTATATATTTCATTCTGTATTTTTAAAGTAATTCAAGCAATAACCAATCATGTAGCCACAAACAGAAATATTGTGTTATAATACCCTTCATTAGATTAAAAAATAGTAGCTGATTTTTAAAAAAGAAGTTAATGAAACATTACAAAATTGTAGTTTGCTTTAAATAAAGTTTTTTCTTTTCCTTTAGTTTAGGTGTCCAAAATATAGATATGAAATTGTTTTCCTTCTAATTATCATTTGAAAACCTATCTGGAAAATATTGCACTGCTTACAAATTCTTAAAATCATCCAGTTAAAGCTAAGTAATTAAAAATTAATTTGTTATTGATAAATAATTCATTCAAAGGGGAAGTCAATAATTATAAGATCAAGAACCAAAATTATGCTTCTTTTTAACTTTCTCCATTTTCTCACAAACACTAAAAAAGCCATGATTTGAATATCGTGGGTGTTTCATTAAAAAAACAAAAACATTTGTTACCTACTGTCTGACATATTGCTGAATTTAGTTAGACAATTGTCTTCAGAACTACATTTAAATCATTTCTATCTTGTTCAAAAAGTCCTCTAACTGGAGGCTCTGCAATAGAAGGAGCACTTGTTCTAGAGTTAGAGGAAATAAGTTCAAATGTTAACACTTTTCCTTTCTCTCAGCACAACCTTGTTCTAGTTCCTTAAGTATCCTAGACCTTACTTCCCTTCTCCATATTGCAGAAGAGTTGATTGAGATGGGAGGTCAACAATGACCCTTCCAGCTCCATTTATTTGATTAGATAATCCTATGATTAGCTAAAAATCATGGTGAAGTACTAGGATAGAGTTTGAATTGAGTTTATTATTTATATATTTATTTCTTGTGGATAGCAGACTTATAAAATTTACAGATGACAAGCCTAGGAGAGAGAATTAAATAGAGGGCAGCTAAATGGTATGGTAGATGGAGCACTAACCCTAGAGTTAGAATAACTTGAGTTCAAATCTAGCCTCAGACACTTGATACCTATGAGGAGTGTGACTCTGGATAAGTCACTTAACTGTAATGTTCTTTTCTCTAAAGATATAATTGTTTCTGTACAAATAATACTAATGCAAACAAGATTAGAAGGGAAGTAACAAATTGGGAAAATATTTTTAAAAACAAAGGTTCTGACAAAGGTCTCATTTCCAAAATATATAGAGAACTTACCCTAATTTATAAGAAACCGAACCATTCTCCAATTGATAAATGGTCAAAGGATATGAACAGACAATTCTCAGAGGAAGAAATTGAAACTATATTCACTCACATGAAAGAGTGTTACAAATCACTACTGATCAGAGAAATGCAAATTAAGACAACTCTGAGATGCCACTACACACCTGTCAGATTGGCTAAGATGACAGGAACAAATAATTATGAATGTTGGAGGGGATGTGGGGAAACTGGGACACTGATACATTGCTGGTGGAGTTGCGAAAGAATCCAGCCATTCTGAAGAGCAATCTGGAATTATGCCCAAAAAGTTATCAAACTGTGCATACCCTTTGACCCAGCAGCGCTACTACTGGGCTTATATCCCAAAGAAATACTAAAGAGCGGAAAGAGACATATATGTGCCAAAATGTTTGTGGCAGCTCTTTTTGTAGTAGCTAGAAACTGGAAGATGAATGGATGTCCATCAGTTGGAGAATGGTTGGGTAAATTATGGTATATGAAGGTTATGGAATATTATTGCTCTGTAAGAAATGACCAGCAGGAGGAATACAGAGAGGCCTGGAGAGACTTAAATCAACTGATGCTGAGTGAAATGAGCAGAACCAGAAGATCGCTGTACACTTCAACAACAATACTGTATGAGGATATATTCTGATGGAAGTGGAAATCTTCAACATAAAGAAAAAACAACTCACTTCCAGTTGATCAATGATGGACAGAGGTAGCTACACCCAGAGAAGAAACACTGGGAAGTGAATGTAAATTGTTAGCACTAATATCTGTCTGCCCAGGTTGCATGTACCTTCGGAATCTAATGTTTATTGTGCAACAAGAAAATGATATTCACACACATGTATTGTATCTAGACTATATTGTAACACATGTAAAATGTATGGGAATGCCTGTCATCAGGGGGAGGGAATAGAGGGAGGGGGGGATAATTTGGAAAAATGAATACAAGGGATAATATTATAAAAAATATATATATAATAAAAAATTATTAAGTATATATAAAAAAAAAAAAAGATATAATCGTTCTCTGGGAGCAGATCTCTTAGGGACCTTCTGGAGGCAGTCTTAGTTTCAGTTCAGTTTCAATAAACCCAAATGCAGCCAGGAGTTAAAGTCTAGATCCTTTACTGTGTTCTTCAAAATCCAGAATCTTTTCCTGGGCCATGTTAGCTTTCTTAGAGGCCTATCTCTCTCCTTGGTTCCCAAGAGCTCTTGTCTGAATGTCTCCAGCCAGCACAAAGGTGGAAGTTGGAATGAATCTTGACTCCGCCTCTGAGGGTGGGATTGTGGGTTTTTGTGGGCTTGTGAATCTCTGGGAAGTCAATCCTAGCTGTGAATCTCCTGGAAGTCCATGAGGGAGCTTATGAACTCCTTATTTATGCTCTCTTAAAGGTGTGAACTCCTTTAAAGGTGTAAACTAAGCACTTGTTTCAAGTTCTGGCCCATAACATCTCCTTGTAGGATCAAATCAATCATACTGAATCATGCTAAATTAGATAATTATTGTCTCTTATTCATTCCAGTGACTTAGCACTTTTAAGAATTCTAACACTTAACCTCAATTGTGTTATCAAAAGGAAAAAAAGAAAGAAAAAAGATTTGAAAATATACTGACATCCTATTTCAATGTTATTGCTGTTGTTCAGTTATTTCAATCTTGTCAGACTCTTTTTGACTTCATCTGGGTTTTCTTGGCAAAGATACTGAAGTGATTTGTTCTTTCTCTAGCTCATTTTACAAATGAGGAAACTGAAAAAATAGACTAAGGAACTAATTCAAGACCACACTGTAAGGGGCTGAGGCCTAATTTGAAATAAGAGAGAGATGAGACTTCCTCACGTCAATCATGGCATTTGATACACTGTGTCATCTAGTTGCCTTTCTGTTAACTCACTGATCTAACAAGAAGACATTTAATATAATTATATTTCTGAAACCATCTACATAGAGATGAATTATGGTTACTTATTATATCTTATTAATTAATTTATTTTAGTGTGTTATAAGCTCCATGCATCAATAAGTCAAATAATGTCACATGGAAGCAACAATAAACAAACTAATAGATTCATAGAAAGAATTTATAGACACAATTCCTAATTCATTCAAATCTGCTCATATCACATGTGGTATAAATTATTTGGTTCTAAATATCACATTTTATGAAAGACAATGTTTATCTGGAAATTATCCAATAGAAAGCAATTAGCAGGGTGAAGAACTTCAATGCCATAAGAGTAATGATAACTAAAATTGCTTAATCTGGAGAAATTATATCACATTATATGTAATGGCCCTTAAAACACACGAAGAAAGGTATTATGTTCTTCCTACATGTCTTCTTCAATTACATATATTCAGTTTTTCATAAATATTTATATGACAGAATCTGACCTTTCTTCTTCAGTTTCTTCATATGCAAAAAGGGCATAATACTAGTACCTGTTACCCAGGGTTCTTGTGATATACAAATGAAATGATGTATTTAAAAGACTTTATCAATTTATAACTGCTGCATAAATGCTATCATCATGACTGCCATAATTGATATCATTATTATTATTATCATCATCATTATTCACTGTGGTGCTTTACCTATTATGAATTATTAAAGAATTTCCTAACATAATCAGGGTACTGACAAATTGTACTTTTTTTTTAGTACTAGAAACTCTATTAAAGTAACCTAATTTTTCAATCACTTTCTTTCCTACACTATGCAGTCTGCTAAAAACTCAAACTTTTTCGATAAACTATTTATTAGTTAGCTATGTATTCTCCCTTATTATACTTGTGAAAAAATACTTTTAAAGAATAACATTTAATGACCAGCAGGATGAATACAGGGAGGCTTGGAGAGACTTACATGAACTGATGCTAAGTGAAATGAGTAGAACCAGGAGATCATTATACATTTCAATAACAATACTATATGATGATCAATTCTGATGGAAGTGGATATCTTTGGCAATGAGAAGATCCAATTCAGTTCCAATTGATCAGTGATGAACAGAACCAGCTTCAACCAGAGAAATACTAGGAAATGAGTGTGGACTGCTTGCATTTTTGTCTTTCTTTCCAGGTTATTTTTACCTTTCTGAATCCGATTTTTCCTGTGCAACAAGAGAACTGTATAAATTTGTACACATATATTGTATTTAAGAAATACTTTAACATGTTTAACATGTATGAGACTGCCTGCCATCTAGGGGAGGGAGTAGAGGGAGGGAAGAGAAAAGTTGGAACAGAAATGATTGCAATGGACAATGTTGAAAAATTACTCATGCATATGTTCTGTCAATATAAAGCTATAATAAAAAAGTATAACACATCATATAAAACCTTATTATTTTTCATTTTATTTGAAACTTTTTGAAACCTGATACACAATCATCCAGTGTATCAGCTGTGCTTTTAAATATCATATTATTTGTGAATTTGATATGCATGTTATTTATGCCTTTATTTGACTCACTGATAAAAATGTTAGATAACAAATATCCCTTGGATACACCTCCTCATAATTTGACATCCAAATATCAATATCCTTCTTTGGTTCACTGTAACATACCATTATTTAACTCAAATCTCTAAATGTTTCCCACAAGAATAATATAAATGATTTTCTGAATGCTTAGTTATCTAGAAAAATTGCACATTCCACAATACATCTGATCTACTGGTCTTTTAATTCAACAAAATTACTAGTCTATAATTTAACAAAGGAAAGAAGTAAGGTTAATTTGTAATGACTTGATGGAGCATCCTACCTTTCTTCAAAATTTAAAGGCCTGTCATGTGAAAAAGGAATTTTTTCAAATGATACCAAGAGGAAGACTTTGGAAGAATGGGTAGAAGCTGAATTGTAGCATATGTGTGGCTAGGTGACACAGTGAATAGAGTGTTGAGCCTATAATCAGAAAGACACATTTTAATGATTTCAAATCTAGACTCAGACACTATTTGTATGACCCTGGGCAAGTCACTTTACCCTGTTTGTCTCAGTTTCCTCATCTGTAATATGCTAAGGATATGGCAGATCATTTCAGTGTCTTGACCAAGAAACCTCCAGAATCAGACATTATTGAAATGACTCAACAACTCTAAAGCTAAACAAAAGAAAAAAAAGTAATTATTAAACATTAGAGATATGAGAAAATAAAACAATCTTTCTTAGGATGTAAGTGTACATCTCCTATTAGATGACTTTAAAAAAATATATCTTCTTGTGTATTTTACAGAAGGTACTCTTCAGGTCTCTTCTAACTCAAAGTTTCTGTGATTATTTATCTACTCCTGATATATTAATAATAAATATCAATCTTCATCCATTTAATTAAAGACATACTTATTGAACATCTATAATGTTGTTTTTGTTATTTTATAATCTAATGAACTCACACAAATTAACCCTTAATAAATTAGAATTTATATTTTGTTATGAAATCACTCTGTTGTTATCTGTTGGATTATATCTCTTTTCATGATATGCTTTAAAAAATGTCAGTGGGTTTTTTCTCTTTGAGTTTATATTTGGTGTCCTAATTTGAATCTAAAATATTTTATTGAACAGGGATCATTCTTACTAAGAAATTTGTTCAAATTAAATACCAGGGTATTTTTCCCAAGGAATGTATGGAAATGTATTTATTCAGAGTTTACAACAACAATACTCTGTGTGTAGTTAAATGTTTTTATTTCATTTTGCTTCATGTGATCTAATAGAAAGTGAAAGCTTTAAAAATCTAAAAGAAAGGTAATAGAATCCTTAAATAGATGTAATATTTTATGCATCAAAAATAAGGCTTTGGTGAATCAAATAAAATAGCTATTATAAAGATCAAATAAAATAGCTGATAAAATAACTATTTCAGGTAAATGACTCATTAAACTAAAATCATGGTTAAAAGATAGCATATATTTGTTCTTTCTTCTTTAATACAATCATTTTATTGTAGTTCATAATTTTAAAAGATTTGAATATGGGAAATTTTATGCTTTGATGAGAAGTGTGTTTTTTTTTTAATAGAAAATCAACTACTTCAAATTATGTTGATTGCTGGGTGAACCTTCAAATCGATTCTGAAATAAATGAATTTAGATTCTGTTAACAAAGAGAAATTTGTGCCTGAATTCTCCTTCTCAAGTGCCAAACTGAAGAAAAAGTAGAACTGAATAATTAATGGGATATTTCTTTGAATCAGAGCTGCATTTAAAGCAAATCCACATTAACTAATGGATCTAATTGCTAATGAGCTTTTTTTCCTCTTTTCTAAAATGACCACATTCTAAGCCATCCAACATCAGTATCTTTTCAACATATTTAATGATCCTTTTGAAATGGAACAAAAGCAGAAATTGCACTTGTCCAATGATTATTCGCCTCACTGAAAATAAACACAATTCCTACCTCTTCACTGCCAATGGAATACCTCATATTGACCTCTCGTTTCCTGGTGGTTGCCATAGTGAAGAAAAAGAATGAACTGCAAGAGTTTTATGGAGAAAGTAATTTTCAAAATCATAGTTTGCTTTTCAGACAATATTACATACATAAAATGATATTTGAAGATTTATGAGCTTTTCTCATTTAGCAACTTCTCAGTCGTTTATACAGAGCCCCTTTCTCTGAGTTAAAAAAAAATCTAAATATGTCTCTTCAGGAAAAAAAAAATTCTTAGAAGAAGCTTTTGTGATTGCTGCTTTTGGAAGCAAAAATTGCTTCTTATTTTGTTGTTGCTGGTGTTAATAGTAGGCAATTGTGGAAGGAGTCTTAAATTAATTGGATTGTTATTTATAAGTTCATTTAGATTACATCTCAATTCATAATTATAGAAATTTGCATATTTTCTGCCCATCGTTTTTTGTCTTCTACATAGATTCATCTGATTTTTTTTGGATGCAATATCTGAAGTCCTCTTTCGAGTCAAAGAAATCATTCTGGAATTGTTCTCACAGTTTCCCCTATTTGTGTACACAATTGAAGGTAAGACCACAAAACAAAAAAGGAAAAGGAATTAAGAATTGAGTTTATTAAAAAGTATCTCGTACTTATAAGTTGGCAATATACTATTTATCTTATTTTTCTATTTATCATAGAATGACAGTTTCACTCTCCTATCTTGTCTTAGAGACTTGAGAAAAGGACTGTTTATTTCCTACATGTTTCCCTTAGCATCAGTGGCTATATATGTCCTCCCCTCTATTTTATAGAATTCTTATCATCTTTTAAATTTCTGGTGTCACTTTGAACTTGAGCCTCTTCCCAATCTGCTGTTCTTGAAATCTGTGTTACTTGTACTTTTTTTGTATTCACCTACCTAGCTGAACACATTTGTATTCTTAAGGAAAATGTATGCACATAGAGGGCAGAAATTGTTTTTTGTGTTGGCCTTGGTATCTTAGTTCCTTAGCTGAATACCTAGCAAATACTGGGACTTTACAAATGTTTTCTCAGATTGAAACTCTCATGAATTTGGAGACCATGAATTTATGAGGCAAAATTTGGATAGAGACTAAGCTGTGTTATCATTTCAAAAAAGGTGCAGAAAGTAAAGCAATTATAAAAACAGGATTGTAGGAGATATGTATAGAACTGCTTCCAAGAACTATTTTTAGGTTTTCAAAAGTAGATTAGGAAAACCATTTATAGTCAACTGACATGCTGATACAAACTTATAAATCTTTCTTACCGATTCATTAAAACAGAATCAGTAATAAACAATGAAGCATGTTTTATTCTCTTAAATACAATCCTAAAATGCATTGAAAACCAACAAAACTATTCTTTCAGAATAATTTTATTTTTTAGAAGAACAATTTGTGCTAATTTTAGCATGAGAAAAGAGAGAAAGTGATTCCTATATACAAAACAGAAGTAGAATAGAAATTTGGTTTTTTTATGAACTTCCTTCTATTTTCTTCTATGGATTATTTTAAAAAATGCCTTGATGATCCTACTTTTTTTTTAACTATATTTTCATTTTTTTGTCACTAACTTCTTTCTTTTTCATCTATCAAATTTTGAAAAGATAGAATCTTTTAACAAATAAACATCAAGTAAAAATGTTTGTTAAGCCCCCAAATTTCTCCATGTGTACACTGAATCTATCAGTTTTGTCATTCAGTAATTAGCATGCATACAATGTTTTGCTATTATTGCATAAAGGATTTTTCTATGTTCTGCTCATTTTACTCTGTATTAATTCACATTTTCTGTTACTTTTGTTCTTAATATCTTATTTTGTAGCATATATTACATTTATATAGCATTATTTACTTAATCATTCCTCCACTGATGGACAACCCTGTTTTCTTCCAAGTTCTTTGCTATGACATAAAAAGTGTAATATTTTACACATGTGAGGCCTTTGTTTTCTTTGATATATGCATCTTATAATATCAAAGTTGCCTCAAAGGGTTTCTATAGTTTTGAAAGCATATAGCTTTGGAACATATTACCATACTGATTTCCAGAAAGACTGGGCCAAATCATAGCTTACACAAAAATGTGTGCCAGTTTTCCATTAGTCCCTCCAACAATCATAATTTTCATGTAAGGTGGACCCTTAGAGTTTTTTAAGGTTTTTTTTTAATTATTCAAAATTTGGAATTCTTTTTAGATATTTGATGATAACTTTTGTTTTTCTTTTGATGATTATCAATTCATATTCTTTAACCATTTACCCATGAAGGAATGGGTATCATTCTAATGCAGATGGAGCAATTCCTTATATCTTGACTATCAGCTATCTATTGGAGAAATTTATTGCACAGATTTTTTTTCCCAATTCAGTTTTTGTTGTATTATTGAGAAAATATTTATAATCAGTATTCCTCATCAATTAAAATTTGTCTATCTTGGAGTTGGTCTGAATTGTTAAAATTTTATTCTATTATTGTGGTTAGAAAGCAAAGTTTATTCAGTATATAATAGGATTCAGTGTGATAAAGAACCTTAGAGATTATCTGGTCTTAAACTCTTTTCTTACAAATGAGGAAATTGAGGCCTGAATAAGTGAAGTCATTTATTCCATTTATCACAAGAAATAATGCAGGTGGAATTTGAGCCTGTGTACTTTGGTATGAAATACATGAGGTTTCTACCACATTATATCAAAAATATGTTGTTTTATTGACAGCAAAAATAAATGCATTAATGACTTTCATTCAAAGATTTAAAAGTGGTTTTAGAAACTTATTTTGAAATGATAAAAAAACATCTTTTGTATAGCATTTAAAATGCTATCTCTTCTTTAGAAGAGATTATGCAATTTCAAATGACAAAAATTAAAAATGAGTGGCATAGATGATCTACTAAAATGTTGTTTTATGAGGTATAAATAATTGTGGATTTCGCCATAAGTAAAAAATTATAAGAGCATAAGCAACAAAAACAAGATATATTTGGAAACAATTAATATGTATTAAGCTTAGTAAAAAATTAACTCTTTTCCTGGCTAATTTTTTTTGCATCCCTGAAAAAGCTTTATCTGCCATATACTTTGGAAATATTCAAAAGTTTTCAAGTTATTTTTTGATGACTTGACTTTCTAGAATAGACTAAAACTTTAAGACTTTTCCAATGGTAATCATCAATAAACACAAATTAAGAAGAAAATTGGAGGGCATTCCTCAAACTTTTTTTTACTATACATGATGTAGAGAATTCTGAGATTCTTCTCAAAATAGATTTTTTAAAGTTTAAATTGGTTAAAAGATATCACCACTTATTAAAATAATCTCTCTGATGCTGGTACAATTGTCATTTAATTTCATGAATTTCACATAAAAATATTTTTACATGGAAAGTAAAACTATTGATCAATGAATTTGGCTAATGTGGGGATAAATTCCATTTATTTATAATGTGTTTAAACAAGTATCTATAAAAAAGAAAGTAGTGAATTAATAATAGTGTGACTTCATTAAGAATTGGTGTTGGTAATTTGTGAATTGCTCTTCCTTTTGAGAAAACAATTTAGAAATTGTCTATGTAAAAATTGCCAAAACTTTTTTTGTGTACTTTGACCACAGAGGTGTTTGCTACAAGGATGTAAACACAATTCCCATATATGTCAAAATATCCATAATACTGCATTTATGGTAGTAAAGAACTACAAATAAAATGTGTTTCCACAAAATGATGAGTATGTCAGCTATAACTTTCTCCTTACCACAAGAAGAGTAGCTTATTTGTCTATATATTAAAATTACCTTTCAAAATATGGAGAAAATGTATGTTAAAAGAGTAGCTTTCAAAAATTTCAAAAAATATGTAGAACTCTAAAGATCAAAAAAAAGAGAGAAATTAATCAAAGAAATGCAAAATCCCAAAGAAAAAGTTATGTAGACACAAAGAGAAATAATTCCAATGAGGAAGAAAAATGAGGCATCTGAAGAAAAAAAATGAAGTACAGAGAATTAACCAACCAAAATATGTTTTACAAAATATATAGAAATATGTTTTTGAAAAATGTAGTGAGTTGATTCTAACCCATGAGTCAGAAAGACTTGATTTCACTTCTTGCCTCAGACATGGCCTAGCTGTATGTTGATAGGCCAGTCACTTAACCTCTCTGTGCCTTAATTTTCTCTTCTATAAAATGAAGAGTGTGAAGTCTAGAGATTTTGAAGCTCCTTTCTGTTCTAGATTCAAATTTGTTGTTTAATAAATATTTGTTTCTCTATCATATTCCAATTAGTCATTGATATTACGGCAAAAGTAAAACAGTCCCTGATCTTCAAGAACATTGGTCTCATATAGGAAAAATCATATATATATATATATATATATATATATATATATATATATATATATATATAAATACAAAATACAATGAAATTTAAAGAGGACAGTCTCTGGCAGCTGGGAGAATTACAGAAAAATCATTATGCAGGAAGTAAGCTGAGCACTGAAGAGAATTAAGAATTCTAAAGAGTAGAAATAAAAAAAGTGATTGATTCCATACATGGCTGACATCCTGTACAAATGGTGTGTCATGTTGAAGGAACAGCAAGAAGTTTAGTTAGATTGAAGAAGTACGTGAAGGGAAGTCATAATGTAGAAGTAGCTACAATACTAAACTGGATCCAAGTTGTGAAGGGATATGTATGCCAAACATAGGTCTTGGTATCTGACTCTAGAATTATAGGAAGTCCCTGATATTTATTGCAGGAAGAACACAAAATTGCAACATGATATTATAATAATGATGCCAGACAAGGATGTTATGAGAATTAAATGAGATAATAAATGTAAAATACTTCACAAATCTTAAAGTGCTACATAAATTCCAGCCATTATAATTATCACTATTATTATTATTATCATCATTATTATTATTAGACTACAGTTAGCAGCCCTCCAGTCTGGTGATAATTTTATTCCCTGAGCTTTCTATTGCTCACTTGATTAATTACTCTTGGTGAAGCAATGTTTATAGAATCAATGCATATGTTAAATATTTAACAACCAGGTTCTCTGGTGTAATGACCACATTAGTACCCAGGATATCTTAGAATCACCTGGAATCAGGATAAGTAAAAGTCTTTATTCTTGGTCTTTGGGGGTCGCTGTCAGGGAATAGTATAGGAAGTATAGGAATCTCCACACCTCCTTTCTCTCTCTCCACTGCCAAAGAATGATCCCCCTTGTCCTACTCCATTCTCTGATCTCTCTCACACTTCTCTGTCTTTACCCACAGATCCAGCCAGCACAGAATATTTGGGGAGGGTCATTCTCCAAGCATAAGTTAATAGAGTATTATCCAATTGGTAATTAGCCTCAAGTGCTTGGACTCAGTGCAACTCAGATTTTCAGCCCTTTACAGGGGGGGGGGGATTTGTTTTTGTTTCTTTTAGTTTTGTCCTTTGTACTTAAAAAGGACCAAAAGGACCATAATGTTAGGGTGGAAATGCAGTATGTTTAATTTTAGATTATCATAGCAAAACAATCTCAGAAGGTTTTATCATGGGTCAGTAACAAATAGCCTATATGACCATTTGGGATGGAAATGTCACTAATTTTTCACATTTTTGATTTGTTTTGAGTTATTGCAACTCTACTTTGCTAATAGAACACAATGCCTTCTTTGAAGGTATGTCAAGCTAAGTGGTCCTGAACTAGTGTCTCCCCTGTCATGATAAATATAAAAGTTCTTCATAGATGAAGCAATTGTGCTAGCACCCTGGATATCTTAGAATTAGTCAGAGTCAGGATAAGTAAAAAGTCTTTATTCTTGTTCTTTAGCCATAGAAGTGAAGAGAGTGGATGTGTGGGATCTCTGCAACCTCACCTCTTCAGTCTCTCTCCCAGAAGTGACCCTGCCTAGTCTCACTGCATCTCCTAGTCCCTACCACAATTCTCTCTATACACCAAAGGATTGGGCAAGCACAGGATAGTGGGAAGGGCCATTTTCCAAGCATATTCTTATAGAGTATTGTCCAATAAGTAATTAGCCCCAAGTGCTCTATTGTCCTACCCCAGTACATTGACTCAAGAGTTTTAGCCCTTCACAAAAGAGATCTTGAGAGTCTGTATCACTCCTTCTGGATGCTTTATATGAATTCTCTGTATAATAGTCTTTTAGGGAAAAGTAAATTTAGTAGCTGAACATTACCAATCCATCAGTATTTTACTCTCTGCAGTAGAGTTTGAATATTTGACAATTTAGCTCGAGAAAGTATTTCAGTGTCCAGTACCTTATGCTGCTAGGTGATCTTCAGAATCTTCCTAAGACATGTCAAATGGAAGCAGTTCAATTTTCTGGCACACCACAAGCAAATGATTAAAGTTTCACAGGCATTCAACAATAATGTCAGTGTAATAGCTGTAAACCTTTAGTTTTCTAGGCAGACTTATAGTTCTTTTCTCCCACATTTTTCTTTTGGAACCTCCCAAACACTGAATTAGCTCTGGCACAATGTGTGTGGCAATTTCATCATCTGTATTTATATCTCTAAAGAGCATACTACCAAGGTAAATGAATTTCAAATATCTCCATTTGCTGTAAACTATGTCTCATCATATGAATAGTGCAATAGTGAAAAAACCTCTGTTTTCAGCAAAAATTAGAAAAAGTGGCAGACTTGATAGATGCTTTACTGCATCTCAGCCTTAGAAACTACATTGAGTTTACAATCATCTGTGAACAAAAAGTTGTACACCAATTCTCCTTCTACTTTGGTTTTGGCTTGTAGCTTGTCAAGTTAAATAATTTATCATCAGTGTGATAGCTGTTGACATTGCTTCTGTTTTCTTCCTCACTGAAATTATGTGATGACTGCAATACGGGCAAATCCATTCTAAGTAGCAGTGGAGCAAGCATACAGCTCTGCTTCACTTCATTGGTGACTAGGGATATATGAAAGCATTATTCATTACCTAGAACTCATGCAAGCATGTCATCATGAAAGTAGTATATAATACTGATGAACTTTTCTGGGTAACCAAATTTCACCATGATCTACAACATATCAATAGTATGAAAGTCATTGGTTAAATTGACATTTTACACAGACCTTTGTTCTGCTCCTGACATTTCTTGTGGAATTATCAGACAGCAAACACCACTTCCAGCATTCCTTTGGTCTTTCTGACACCTTACTGGCTGTCAGATAGATGACCATCTTCCAAGTAAAGGATCAATCTTTTAAGAAAGATTCTGACAACAATTTTGTCAGCAAAATGAGAGAGCTGGGATGGAAGAGGCTTTCTCCATTGTCACAGAACTGCCTAATTCTTTTTTTCCTTTACACACATGGAAAATAGAGGCATCCTCTTATCATATAACTTAGAAGATTTCACTCAACTTTTGGATGATCAGTGGATTCCTTGCAGGTTTCTACTGGAATGGGATCATCATTTAGCACTTTGCCACAGCAGAGGATCCTAGTGGCTCTCAAAACTTCATCTTCATTTGGAAGTTTGGCTAGAGATGGATTGACTTCAGTTTGAAGTATATGGTTAATTGGCTTTAGTATTAGTTGATAATGGTCTGTTGAGAATACTGAAAATAAGTGTTCAGCCCATCTCTCCAGGATCACATTCTTATCACTATCAATGTGGTTCCATCACCACTGAGAAATTGAAATGCACCGAAACTTTTTAATCCACAAATATCTTTCAGGGCAACATAAAAATGTTTCAGATTATTACTATAAGTATAAAACTAAATTTCTTCTATCTTCTTATTGAGCCTATAATCCTGCATCTCTCTAAGCTTCACTTGCTCTTTACTTTTAATGATATATGCTTCCTTTTTAAAGACAGATGAACTATCCTGTTCTTAAATCCTGCAAAATTCTCAGTTTTCATTTAGTAGATTCTGAATTTCTCTATCATTTTCACCAAGTGAATTCTGATGTTTGTGAGGACTCTGTCTCAGAAAAATAAATTTCTGAAAGATGATCACTGCTTCTCTGCTCCACTGTAACAACTGTATGTTGGCTTAGCTTTCCCTCCAACTTAGTAAGAAACTGTTCACATAAGAAGAGTTCCAATATGTTGACACTGAGTTGTCTGATAGTTATTATGCTTTGAGGTCATTGGCGTTGTTAAATGTGAATGTTTAGGTTGGAGGGGATGTCTATGGTTGATTGAGAACTCTGCTTTATTTATCCCCTTTGTCTCTCATATCCTGTCTATCTCTTCTCCCTATAATGACATAGTCTATTGAGCTTCGTGGATTGCTACAAGGTACAAAGTGTTACTGCATTACATGTTTAACCTGTCTTGAATTACTTGCTGTCCAGAGAATGAATGGGAGCTGTGGGGAGGGAGGTAGAAAAATTTGAAGCACAAGGTTTTTCAAGAGTGAATACTAAAAACTATCTTTGCATATATTTTGAAAATTAAAAAGCTACTATTATTTTTAAAGTGTTATTGCATTTAGATAAACAAAGACAATGATGGTGATAAAAAAGTCATAAGACACACAAGTTTTCAATAGTAATGTCCATTTTGCTGTTGCTGTTTTTGACTACATTCTTCCCAAGGATTGTCTTCTATATCCAATAGTTTGTGTCTATGTTGACATTAAAATCACTCAGAATTAAAATTGCATATAATTTTTCTCAAGGTTTTCATAAATATGTTTTCTTTGACCTCCTCAAAGTTCATCATAACTAGTCATGGTGGTATGGCATTTACCAACAAGTAGAAATCTTATTGTCTTGAGTCTTCCATTCTCTCATTTTGGAAAGGTTATTAACCTTCCCGAAGGTTATTATGACAAGGTTATTAACAAGATTAGATTTGGGTGTGAAACTTATGCCAGTTTCATAGTGTTCTTCATCGAGTCTACTCCAGAAAAATATTTATCTAGTTCCAATTTCAGTAAATTGGCCTTCATTTACCAGTCTTAATTCACTCATCTACTATTTGGATGTGACATCTGCTGAGTTTTCTCATAATAAGAGATATTCATCTTTCAGATCTACTGGATATCTTGTAGTCTATAAGTGTGCATACATTCTTTGTACCAGTGGTGAGTAGAATCATCTTCACAATAGTTTTTGTACATTTTGCATGTGTGTTGTTCATGGTGTACAATCCTACCTTCTGTGATAAATATTCCAGGGTTAGATGAAGCAGATAAATTTTGGTACCTATTCTAGCCCCTTTCTCTTTCCAGGCATTCAGCAATAATGATTTTAAGGAAATTGCTCAGACACTAAAGGGGCTGTCAAATCTCACTAGTGTTTCAGTCCAATAAGAAGATCACCTTATTATCTGGGCCACTTTTATACAGGGTTGTAACTACAGTCTCCCAGTATATCCATGCTTTCTGCTTTTAATCTGTTGCCACAGGAATTTGAGGAAAGCTAAATAGTAACAAGGTAACATAGTAAAATAATGAAAGAGTAAAATGGTATGAGTGATATATTTTGACTCACCTATATTAGATTTAAATGAGGCGAAGTTGCATCAAACTGTTATTCTCACTATCTTTTCAGAGTCATTGGAGTACAATGACAAGACAAGGCAAGAGCACTAGAAATAGCTCTGGAATCTCTAGCATCATCAGTGTCTGACTAAGCTTTAAGTGCTCTATAGTGTCTGATTCCACTGTCTTCACAATACATTGAAGGAAAATTCCTCATCCATATCTTTTGTCAGGAAAGTATTCAAGGTTTAAGGTAGACACCCTCCTGTTTCACTAACAGGCTTAAGTCTAGTCATTTGTCTTCAAGTTGTTTTTAGGTCATATACTGAGACAGTGTTCCCAGGATGTGGCTGCTGGGCACACTACAATTTCTTGCTGCTGCAAATGAGAGTTGAGAGGCAGATAGATATCAGAGTGGATAAGAATTCCTAAAAAAGGCTTGCTAGGTCTCACACGAGGTACTAATCTTCCCTTAACACCCCAGATACTCCTACAGGTGTGCGTGCGTGTGTGTGTGTGTGTGTGTGTGTGTAATTGCATAAATATATTTCAAAGTTTAGTCTATAATATTACTTAATACTTTCTTAAGTCAGAACATCAACAAAAACAACAAAGCCCCAATTTGTAGCTGAGGTGTAAATGTTTACAATGAAAATTTAACAATGTCCTCTCACAATCAGGTTAGAGCTGGTTCTAGAACATTCCTTTTTTCTGAATGAACTGAGCCTGGTGAGAATAGACAAAAAAAAATAATAATTTTTACATGAAAAAATCTAAGAAGACCTAGCACATTAAATGACAGAATCAGGATTCCAAAAGATTTTGAGAGATTGATGGAAAAAACACAATGACCTTCTTTAGGATAAAATGTAAAATTTTCCATTTGAGATCAAGAAATTACTGCTAAAAAAAAGTTGTTATACAGCAGGTTGTCTCAAAATCATTTCAGGAATTTAATAGATTACAAACTCAAAATGAGTTAACAGTCTGGCATGTCAACAAGGAAAGCTAATATAATCATAGATTACAATAATACTACTCTTCCACATTTAAGGAACTCTGCCCTGGTAGGGCCACAACTGAAAAGTTGTGTTCAATTCTGGGACCTATATTATAGAAGGAACATAAACATATTTGACAGTGCTAAGAGAGCATCCAATATGGCAAAGTACCTGAACTTCATATTATATATAATTCAATTCAGTATTATACATGATATCTGACTTCAAATATTTAAAATGCAGTTATATGGAAGATACATTGGAAATTTTCTCTTTGCCTCTAGAGATTAGAATCAGGAAAAATGGAAAGATCATGCAAAAGGATAACATTAAATTAGATATAAGAAAAAAAAATTTCTAATAGGTAAAATATTCAAAAGGGTATTTAAAAACTCTCCAGGCAAGCTAAGTGACATACACAGTGTAGAAACTCAGGCCTGTGAGTCAGGAAGATTCACTTTCCTGAGTTTCAATTTGGTCTCAGACACTTAATAGCTTATGTTACCCTAGGCAAATCACATACTTCTTGATTTCAGTTTCCTCATCTATAAAAAGAGCTGGAAAAGCAAATGGCAAACCACTCCAATGTCTTTACTAAGAAAACACCAAATAGAGTCACAAAGAATTAAACACAACTGAGAAATGATTGGTTAACAAATCCAAATTCAAATTGGCTACCTTTGGAAAGGGCAGATTTCACTCTACTTAAGATCTATAAATAGAGATTAGATGATGTTTTATTACATATATTGTAGGGTGGTCTTTTGTTTAGGTGCTAATTGGTTATACCATAATGATCTCTGAATGCCTTTCCTAATGAAATTCTGATTCTGTGATGAAATTCTTCCTATGAATCTATTAAGAGATTTCATAATGGTTCTATAAAGCCTTTTTAAAAAAATTTTTGATTCCATATTTCCTTCTAAACATTCTGTCCACAAATGAATTCTTTAATATGTAGTCCTGAACACAAAAGTAGGTCTATATTGTAATAAGAATTACTCTTTATTAAAGGTTATTGAAATTTGTTGTGTGGTTTTTCATAGCTAAATTTTAAATGGAACAAATGAAATATAAAGAAAATCTAGAGAGACAGAGACAAGATGGCTGAGTAAAAGTGAGAACTTGCCCAACCTCTCCCCAAAACTGCTCCAATTCCTTTAAATAATGACTCTAAACAAATTTTAGAGCATCAAAACACCCAAAAAGATGGAGTAAAACATTAATTTTCCAGCTGAAGACAATTGGAGTCCCAGGGCAGACATGCTAGCACAGCCCTGGACTCAGCCCCAGCCCAGCTCTGACCTCTGAATTAGCAGCAGTATTGGGGGCTTCCAGACCTCTCAACCCTGGAAACAGGGTGGAACCCTACTTTAACAGAGTTTTAAAAAGAGCAATAGGGTAGGAAAATTAGCAGAAAACAAGAAAGAAAAATTTCTGACTATTGAGAGCAATTATGGTGGAAAGGAGAATCAAAACATACAATCAGAAGATGATAACAAAATCAAAGCTCACATATCCAAAGCCTACATGCAAAATAAGAATTGGGCTCAGGCCATGGAAGAACTCAAAAGGGAATTTGAAAATCAAGTAAGAAAGATAAAAGATATATTATGGAAAGAATTGAGATTAGTACAAAAGGAAATACAAAAGGCTAATGAGGAGAAAAATGTCTTAAAAACCAAAATTGGTCAATTAGGAAACAAGGTACAAAAATTCACTGAGGAAAATAATTCCTTAAAAAATAGAATTAAACAAATAGAATCTAATGATGTTTTGAGAAATCATGGTTCAAAACAGCAAAATAAAAAAGATGAAAAAATTGAGAAAAATATGAAGTATCTCATTGGAAAAAAACAAATGGCCTGGAAAATAGATCCAGAGGTGATAATTTTAAAATTATTGGTTTGCCTGAAAGTCATGATCAAAAATGGAGCCTGGATATCATCTTTCAAGAAATTATCAAGGAAAACTGTCCTAATATTTTATAACCAGGAGATAAAATGGAAAACAAAAGAATCCACCTATCATATTCTTGAAGAGATACCAAAATAAAAACTCCCAGGAATATTATAGCCAAATTTCAGAAAGTATAGTGGAGCCAAAGTCAGGGCAAGATTTAGTAATTTCTGCATTAAAGGACTGGAGGGCTTAAAATATGATATTCTTGGAGAGCAATAGAGCTAGGATTGTAATCAAGAATTACCTACCCAGAGAAATTGAGTATAATCTTTCAGAGAAAAAGGTGGTTATTCAATGAAACAGAGGACTATCAAGCATTCATGATGAAAAGACCAGAGATGAATGGAAAAATGTGATTTTTCAGATACAGGAGTGTGGAGAGGAGGAGGTAATCAATAAAGTGATATCATAAGGGATTTAATAAGTTTATCTATTTAACTTTTTAGAATGTTCTCATTATTATAACAACTAGAAGTAGTATATAATCATTAGACAGAGGACTCAGATATGAGTTAAATATGAAGGGATACTATCTGTTTTATTAAATGAAATTAAGGGGTGAGAGAGGAATAAACTGCAAGAAATGGAAAGAGAGAAGTGGAATGGTGCAAATCTGCCATAAAAAAAGAGAAAAGAAAAGCTTTTATATTGAGGGGAAAGAAGTGGAGGAGAGAGGAGTTAGTGAACCTTACTTTCATCTGAATTGGCTGAAATAGGAAATAACATACATACTGAATAGAGGAATAGAAATCTATCTTACCCTGTAAGAAATTAGGAAGGGGATGGGATATGGAAGAATGAGGAGGGTGATATAAAAGAGGACATACTGGAGGAGGGAGTGGTCAGTAGCAAAACAATTTTGAGGAGGGATGGGGTGAAATATAAAATTCTAAGCAAGTTTCTCTAATGGAAACTTATTGTTCTCTTAATGCTCTCAGAAAAAACAAACAAACAAACAAACAAACAAACAAAAACAAATCTGAAAAGCCCTCCCTGAACAAAGTAGAATACAAAATAACAGCAATGTTCTGGCAGAACTCGCTGTAAATGACTTTATTATTCTCATAGTACATTCATCTACATCTACTCTGAACAACTTATGATGAAAAATACTATCCATGCCCAGAGAAGCAACTGATCAAGTCTGAATATAGAGCAAAACATTTCCTATTACTTTCTCTCTCTCTCTCTCTCTTTATTTTGAAATTAATTTTTTTCTTGAGGGTTTTTATTTTCATTAGGGTTGGAGATCTGTTGTCTTTCACAAGTTGACTTTTATGAAAATGTTTTGCATAATTTCACATGTGGTTTCTATTAATTGTGACTGGGGATAAGGGAGGGAACCTAAAACATGAAAAAAATGTTTTGGAAGTAACTGGGGAAATATTAAATAAATAAAATTTTAAAACATGGAACAATAAATTTTCATTTCAGGAAAGTGTGAAAAAAAAGATGCATGACTTTAGGGGAAAATTTGCATAATAAAAATGGACAAGCTCATTGTTGTTTCACATTTTTAAATTTAATTCAGTCTCATAGCCTCTTTACAAATTAAATTTTAAATGTGGCAGACTTTCTTGTATAAAATGATACCTTCAAAATCCTTATGGATATTCAACTACCATTTTATCTTAAGGACACTAAGGTATAAGTTGATATAGTTGCATAAAGTCTAACAATCTGAGTAAATAACTCAACTCTCCTAATTCCCAGTTCAGTAGAAAGGCTTGATTTTCATATCTAAGGGGACCAAACTTTATCCTGGTTTTAACTGATAATTTCACTTCCACTTTATTATGGTTCCTCTAAATTCTGTTCTTGTTCACACCTTTTATTTGTGATGTCTTTTTCAAATGATCCCATCTATTTCTCTAAGCAACTATAAATGTAAATTCAGTTTCTCCAAATGTCCCCTATGTGTTTAAGTTTACTGATATAGAGACAACATCTATTCTCTTAGTGCTTTAGGCAACTCCAATGTAAAAGCACAAACCAGGCTGCATTAACCCTGAAAACTTCTCTACCCCTGCCCAGTTCCCAATATCAATATAATCATAGTTCTAGATCTCTCCTTATATTGGGTAATGACATTCTTTTCTCTGATTTCTAGATAATTATTTTTGATAGCTACTGTTCCCTGCCACAAATCAATGGGGAGAGGACATCATTTAAGAAAGAACAGCCTCAGCACAGTTCCCTAATGCTTTAGGCAGAGAGAAAACATCCAAAGAGCATCTTCTCCCACTATATTAAAGAAGTCTAGTAAAGAAACTTTTAAGTATCCAGACTGAATTTATGACCCTTGTAATGGTCTTCTGTGTGACAAATGAAATTGATAGCAAAATAATGTAAAATTTTATTTGGTGGGCTCAGTGGTATCTTAACAACCCATTTGCTCATATACTTTATAAATGAATATGGCAGATGTGAAATTGAAAGGTGACTTATGAATTACCCAGACTATCAGTAACAGAGCCCATCTCTGACTTTTCTCAGGACTAGAGAATAACTCTGTTTACAAGGTCCAATTCTCTATAGCTCAAAGGCAATCCCAGGAACATTTTAATGTGTCATCACTTTTGAATGAATTAGTATACTTTAATAATATAATTGAGCAGAAGTCTTTTACCTCTATCCCCTCCATCATAGTGTTTAATTAAAAGGACTTTTAGTTTCATTTTAATTCCTTGGATAGCCTTATCTCTTATACACCATATTTTTTTTGTCTTCAAAAAGTCTTAATCCATAAAATGTCTTAATTGTGAAAAAAAGATTGATATGAAAAATGAAAATAAAAAGGTAGATAATATTCTTACTCATTCCAGATTGTATTTGGGAAAAAACTTTGTCACTATTTCATAAGAAGTTCATTTTTTGCATATGCAGCAAATAATGTAACATTCAGGAATGTAAAAGGGAAAGAAAAGTAAATAGAACCACCGAATGCACCTGCATATTATTCCACCATCCCCCATTTTTAATAAAGTATATATATATTTTCCTATTTAAAAAAAAGTTACATAAGTCTTACTTTAGTGATTACTTAGAAATATTTTTGCCTTTCATACCCCAAAGATTAGCATAGTGCCTGGCCTATAGTAAGAGTTTAATAAAAACTGATGAATAATTGATGGGTAGAACAAATGTTAAAGAGTTAGCTTTAAACTCTGAAAATTGTTGGTTATTTAAAAAAAATGTGTGCTCCATTCATGTGAAATTAGTAAGTCACTAAGCATTTGTTAAGTGCTGAATAGGTGCCAGATACTATAAAAAGCCCTTCAGTATACAAAGAAAAGCTAAAAATATAATATCTTCCCAGGGACTTCACATTTTAATAAACAATTAGATAAAGGTCATACAAATACAATCACATTAAACATATTTCCATATTAGTCATGTTGTAAAAGAAGAATCAGAACAAAAGGGGAAAAAACATGAGAAAGAAAAAAGTGGAAATAGTATGCTTCTATCTGTGATTCAGATTCAATTGTTCTTTCTTTGGATGAAGATAGCATTTTTTCTCATTGGTCTTTTTGAATTTTCTTTTTATCATTACTTTTCTGAGAAGAGATAAGTATATCAAAACTGATCGTAACATAATGGTTGATGTTACTGTGTATAATATTTACCTGGTTCTGCTCTCTTCACACATCAGTTCATGTAAGTCTTTTTCCAGGTTTTGCTGGAGTACCTGCTCATCATTTTTACAGCACAATAATATTCCATTAGATTCATATACCACAACTTGTTCAGCTATTCCCCAAATGATGGACATTATCTAAATTTCCAATTAATTATTTTCACAAAGCAATACTGCTATAAATATTTTATTTATTTGTTTTTTACACACATTGCTTTATGAATCTTGTTGGGAGAAAAAAAAAACAGAGCAAAATGGAAAAACTATGAAAGAAATAAAAAAATAAAAAAAAAAACAGAACAAAGAAGTGAACATAGCATGTGTTCATTTACATTCAGTCTCAGTTCTTTTTTCTGAATTCAGATGGCATTTAGGGTTAGGGTTCTGTCCAAAGTCTATTGGGAATGCTTTGGAGGATTGAATCACTGAGAAGAATTCTGTTTTTGTTTTTGTTTTTTCATAATTGATAATCACACATTCTTACTATTAGAGTGTACAATGTATTCCTGGTTCTATTTGTTTTGCTTAGCAATGGTTCATGTAAATCTTTCCACATTATTCCAAAGTCAGCTTATTCATCATTTTTTTCTAGAATAATAATATCCCATTGCTTTCATATACCACAACTTCTTCAGCCATTCCTCAACTGATGGAATTTTCCAATTTTTTGCTATTACAAAAAGAGTGGCTACAAACATTTTTACATGTACTTAGTACTTATTATAGTTCTACAAAATTCACATCTTTGATAAGAGAGCATATACTCTCCGACAAACAGCCAGAATCAGAACCAGGGAAGACAGAGAAGTGGTGGCAGGCTCTCCTCCTCTGCTTCTCCACTGAAACCAAGATCAGGAAGGCCTCTAGAAAATTAGTCAAGCCCCAAGTGAAGGAGATAGGACTTTGAAGGAGACAGTAAAAGACTTCAACCCCTGGCTACTGTCTTGGTAGTTACTAAACTGAAACAAAGGCTGCCTGCAGAGATCCCAAGGAAACCTCAACAGAGAACACTACATTTAAGAGAGAACACTACATTTTCCCTTTTTTATGATTTCCTTGGGATAAAGACCTAATAATGGCACCTCTGATTCAAAATATTTGCAGTTTTATAGCCCTTTGGGTATAGTTCCATGTTCTCCAGAATTAGTTGGATCATTTTACAACTCCACCAACAATGCATTAGTGTTCAATTTCCCCACATTCCTTCCAATACTTATCATTTTCCTTTTCTGTCATAGTAGCTAATCTGATGGGTATAAGCTTATATCTCAGAGTTGTTTTCCTTTGCATTTCTTCAATTAATAGGAATTTAGAGCATTTTTTCATATGATTACAGATAGCTTTAATGTCTTCATCTGAAAACTGTCTGTTCATGTCCTTTAACTTTTTATATGAAGCCTATTATTAATAATAAGCTTCACATGGTGCTTTATATTTGATCATGGAAGTACTAGGACACTATTAGAATTTAGGCAATATCAGGATGGCATGGTCAGAAATGAAATTTAGGCAAATTCTTTCGGCAAAATAGCATAAAATGCATTGATAAGAGAAGAGACTTAAGATAGAAGGGTCAATTAGAAGATTATTGGAATAGATTGATGAGAAGTGATGGTATCTGTACCACAGGTATATACAGATATACACAGCTATGTCAGTAGACAGAAGAAGAATTATAGGTGATGAAGGTAAAAACAATCAGGTTTGCTGTATAGATTGAGTGCAAGTTAGAAGTCAAGGAAAAAATCAAGGTCATAAGCCAGGGTAACTTGAAAGATAGTGAAGTCCTCCATAGCAGTAGGGAAGTTCAAAGATAGAGTTTGGAAAGAAAGATAATAAATATGGTTTTAGACATGTGAAATTTAATATATTTGCTAAACAGGCAATTTAAGATATCCAAAATACAATTAATTATGAAGTCCTTGAGCTCATGTGAGAAACTGGGGTGAAATAGGTAGACTGTGAAATGTGTATATAGAGACATTGATTGAATCTATGGGAATCAATGAGATCATTAAGCAAAATTATATAAAATGTATAACCTTAGAGGATCATATATGCATTGTGCATGTGTCCAGGACGAAAATACTATAAAAGAGACTGAAAAATAGTAATCAGACAAATTTAAATAAAATCCTGAAATTCCTACGTGACATAGGGTGAGAAAAGCAAGAGAAAAAGCGGATCATTAATGTCAAAGGTTCCAGATAGGCTAAGAAGTAAGACTGATATTGAGTTATTCCTCGATACCATACTAACAAGGCCTTTATTTAAGTTGATAACTGTTAGCTTAATTGCTCCTAAGGATCTGAAAAGAATAGAGTTAATTATTTTGAAAATAAAAAAGGAAATCCTGCAAAAATAAAATAGTAGGAAAAAGCAATACAATCTAATTTCTCTCAACAACTATTACAAGAAATATTTCAGAAGAGTATCAGACTGAGTAATAATCAGAAATTAAAGGGGAAACCAGAGTGGCTAATTTTTGCATCACAACTTTTCAAGTTCTTCTTAAAGCAATTGACCAAGATAAGTAACTATCAAATAGGAATAGCCCAGTATTTCAGAGCTATTCCCCCAAAACAAAAGACATAGATGCTATCACTTTATTATAGCATAGGGAATTTCACAGATGGTTCTGTGAGGGTAGAAGAGGAACATGGCAAAGTTACTTTAAACTTTATTTTTTAAGCAATAGATTTTTATTTACAAAATACATGCAAAGATAGTTTTCATCATTCATCCTTGCAAAACCTTGTGGTTCAAAAGTTTCTCCCTCGCTTTCCTCATTCCTTCCCCTAGACAGAAAGTAATCCAGTATATGTTAAACATGTACAATTCTTCTGTACAAATTTCTATAAGAAAAATTACATTAGAAAGGGAAAAAATGAGAAAAAAAGAGCAAGCAAACAATAAAAAAAGATGAAAAAACTATCTTGTGATCCACATTCAGTCTCCATAGTCTTCTCTCTGAATGCAGATGAATTTCTCCATTACAAGTCTACTGGAATTGGCAGGAATCACCTCATTGTTGAAAAGAGCATGTCCATCAGAATAGATAATTAAATGATCCTGTTATTGTGTAAAGTGTTGTGTACAGTTAGTGGTTCTATTCACTTCACTTAGCAACAGTTCATGTAAGTTTCTTCAGGCCTTTCTGAAATCATTCTGCTGATCATTTCTTATACAACACTGATAATCCATAACATTCATATACCATAAGTTATTTATCCATTCCCCAATGCCTGCTCCTTGCCACTAGAGAAAGGGCTGCTACAAATCTTTATGCACATGTAGGCCTTTTTCTCTTTTTTATGATCTCTTTAGGATACAGGTCCAGTAGAGACACTGTTGGATCAAAGGGTATGCACCCTTTGGTACCCCTTAGGCATAATCCCAAATTGTTCTGAAGAATAGTTAGAATTAATTCATAACTCCATCAACAATATGTTAGTGTCCCAGTTATTACATATCCTTTCAGCATTTCCAATTATCTTTTCTTGTCATTTTAGCCAATCTGAGAGGTATGGAGTGGTACCTCAGAGTTTGCATTTATTTACATTTCTCTGATCAATAATGATTTGGTGCTTTTATATAAGAATAGACAAGGTTTTAATTTTTTCATCTGAAAATTGTCTATTTGTATGTGTTGCCATAGTGTTTTCCAATTTTCCCATCCTTTTTGGTAAAAGAGTGAGTTCTTATCCCAGAAGCTGAAGTCTTGGGGAATAACAAACACTAGATTACTATAGTTATTTATTATTGTGTCTTGTGATCTAACTGCCATCAGCGGAGGGGGGAGGGAAAAGGATGGAAAAATTTGGAAAGAAAGTTTTGCAAGGTTCAATGTTGAAAAATTACCCATGCATATGCTTTGTAAATAAAAAAGCTTTAATAAAATTTAAAAAAAATCTGGAAGTGATACAAAGGTATTAGGGAAGACAAAGGCTATGGGGAAAGAAAAGAAGTAGTATTTTTAAAAAAAAAGGTATTTAAAAAAAACTTGAAAGCTAGAATGATGGGCTGAAATGAATTTGTTTAAATTCAAAGGATACAAATGTACGGTCCTATTATGTTTGTTTCAATTGAATAAATATAATTTAAGAAAAAATAGCTAAAATATTTATGAAAAGAAAAATGTAACTAGAATTTGTATTTGATGACATGTTCAATATGAGTGTGACATGGGAGCTGCCCAAAGCAGTAAAGCAATTTTAGGTTCTGTTCATTTATGTTTAATTTTTTTTTGTGTGTGTTTTATTTATTTATCATGTCCTTTCCTCATCTTCCCAATAATTATTCCTATAGTAATGAATAAATAAGTTTAGGGATGGGGTGGTAGATAAAAAGAGTTCAACAAAACCAACTAACATATGGGAAAATCCTGATATCATATTCAGTCATCCTATGGCATCATCATATACACTGCATTCTCAGTCCCCTACTTTTGAAAAAAAAAAGATATTGATAAATATCTTCTCTAGAGTCAAATTTGATAATTATAATTTTACAATTTAAATCTTGATTATTCTATTTTTGCTTTTCTTTATGTTCATATTATTATATATATGTATATATGTATGTATATATGTTCATCTGGTTCTCCTAATGTCAATGTGAATTAGTTTATGTGAGTTTTATAGGTAGAAAATTCTTAAACCAAAAATGATACAAGACATATTAAAACAAAAAAAATAGTTTTGACATGATGTCATGAAATATAAAAGCTTTTATATAAGCATGATAAATTAAGCTACAATATGAATGAACCTTCAATTGAGATAATTTTTTCATTAAAGTATCTCTGATAAGAGTTTGATATATACAATAAATAGGGAACTAATAGACAAATATAAGATGAAGATGAATTTCCAATGGATAAATGGTAAAAATAAATAAATAAATATATAAATGAAATGTATCATGGTGTCATAAATTGGGTGGGGAAGGGTGAAGGCAGAACTATGTTAAGAAAGAAATAGGAAATCAAGCATTTATGAAGCATCTCTTATGTATATTATGCCATATCCTTGCAAAAATACCCTAAGATACTTGCTATTCTTAGCCACATTTTGAAGCTGAAGAAAATGAAGTGATAAGAAATTAAGTGACTTGCACCGGGCTACTACACAAGTACTAAGAGTCTGAGGCAAGATTAAAACTCAGGTTTCTAGAGCTCTATGAACTTCACCATCAAGCTGTTTTTTCAGTAAGTAAAATGATATAAACATAAAATTGTCCCCAAATAATTGCCACTTATAAATAAAAATATGGTTCACTAAAAATTAAAGGAATTAAAAATAATGAAGCTGTAGTTAAGCATTATGCTCCTCAAAATTCCAAAGAATAAAAAGATGGAAATGACCAAAGTTGTGGTGCTTTCAGAAAAAAAAAAACAAAAAACAAACAAACAAAAAAACCACTTAAAATTATCTAATCTGGAATGAAATTTAGAATTGTGCCATTAAAAAAGAAAACTCTAAAATGCATGAAAATTGATTCAGAAGTCATTCTGCTAGACATTTATTCTAAAAATAAGTAAAATTTAGAAACAAAATTCTCATAGTTATCAAATTATCATTTGCAACTGTTTTGTGATATTAAAGATCTTGAAACAAAGTAAGTAGATATAAGTTAGGGAATGGACAAGAGTCCATTTAAGATTATGAAGAATTCAGAAAAGTATGGAGAAAATAACAAAAACTGATACAAAAATAAAGTAAGCAGAATCAAGGAAACACTATACATAATTGGAAAAGCAGTGTAAGAAGAAAATAACCACATACAGAATATCCCTCAAAACTCATATATTTTGTTAATATAATGACCTTGGCTGAACATGGAAAAATGGACAAAAAATAACCTTTTTCTTAATTGCAAAGATCACTTATGTGAATTTTAAATATTTTACATATTGACAAATATGGATGTTTTATTGTCTGGTTTTCTTTTTTTAATCTTTATAATATGGAAGGACTCTCTAAGTAGGGGAGTAGGAGAAATATATTCAAATAAGAATGCAATATTTAAAAGACATCAATTTTGTTTGTAGCAGCTCTTTTTGTGATAACAAAGAAATGGAAAATAAGTAGATGTCCATCAATTGAGGAATGGCTGGATTGCTATATAAAAATGGTGAACAAGATAATTTTAGAAAGGCATAGAAAAATTTACGCGAATACTCAGCAAAACAAGCAGAACCAGAATAAACTGCACCAATAACAATAAGAATGTGTGATGATCAACTATGAAAGACTTGGTTTTTCTTAGTGGTTCAGTGATCCAAAGAAATCCCAAACTTTGGACAGAAAATGCCATCTGCCTCCAGGAAAAAAAAATAGAGAGATTGAATATAAATTTAAAAAATGCTATGTTCATTTCTTTTTTCTGTTTTGTTTTTCTCCCATGGCTTTTCCCTTTTGTTCTGATTTTTTTTCTCCTAATATGATTCACAAAACAATGTGTATTAAAATTATTAAATAATTTATAAAAAGACAGCAATTTTAAAATAAATTATAAGAAAATCAAGAGGTTTTAGATGAGGTCCCTTTCATTTATTATATTCGTGGAATTCTGTGAATCTAAAAAATACTAGATTCAGACACAGTCAAAATACAATAAAATTATAATATAGAGAACTTGATTGGAATTTGATACAAAAAAGGATAGCTATGAGAAAGGCAGTGGAAAAAGACAAGATTTCCAAATTCAGGGTAAAAAATACTCACACAGATCTTCCTTTTCAACTAGTCTCATTGTCCCTTCAAAAATTTGCATACACAGATCTTCCTTTTCAAGCTAGTCTCCATTGTCCTTTCTAAATGTTGCTCTTTCCCAGAAGCCTTTGCTATTTTATGTAAAATTCATAAACCTAGACAAAAGATAACATATCAATCAAATATCCTGACAAAGGAAGAAAGGCAGAGACAGCCATATTGTACTATTGTGTGCCTTCACCTCTACTAATAAAAACCTAAGGCAGATTACCTAGAAGGTGCCTGGAAGCAGAAATTGGCTTCAGAGAATTGGTGTTGATGCTCTGAAGCCATTCTTATTTTACAAATTGGACAAAATTTATTTTTTTTATCTTTCTGTACAAACTAAATATTGAAAATATAGTAATGTATGGGAGAAAGATTGTCTAAAAGCGTTAAAGCATAAGATTTCTGTAAGTGCCAATCATTATAGTCTTTTTCCATCTCTAAATACTCAAAATTGGCTTAGAATAATATAATTCAAGGCTCTTTCACTATCCTTGACAAATTCACTATGTGGAATAAGACGTACAAATAAACTTGCAGTATTGAATCCATTCCATTTCATTCCAATTAACATTAATTAATCCCCAACTAAGTAGAAACCATTGTGCTAAGGACTGCAAATATCATTAATAATAGGCAAGAAAGTCCATGTCCTCCAGGATTTTATAGCCCAGTGTTTATGTGGGGAGGGAGAGATCACATAAAAGGAGGCAGGAAAACAGGTAAGATGACATAGGATGGGGAAAACTGCAAGAAGGAGTTAAAACCAAATAGAGTCACAGCTGCAAGTGAAATGAGCTAAAAGTCCAATTTCTGCCATCCATGAAGGAAGAAACAACATAAGATTGGTACTCTATCTTCAAGCCTTTCAGTCAGAAGGGAGAAGAAGCTGATGGATGCGGTGTTACATCAAGGCTTTAGTTAGCATCATGCTAGTGAGCTTAGAAGTGATGAGTTTATCCTGGGAGGAGATTGATCCAGATAGTATGTCTACTTTTTTTCCTAGGAAAAACAGAACAAAACAAAACAAAAACCCTACTAAAACAAAAACAAAGAAACAAAACCCCCCTATTTTTCACCATCTTTCTCTATATCTGAGCTATAACACAATTAAAATAACAGTTATAATGACAGTTGATATGTATATGATACTTTAAGTTTTTTGGTTTATTTTTTTTTGTCGTAATAACTAAGATCAAGGGATTTATCTAATATCCCACCATCATTAACCTATCAAGATGGAAGTCTATAAGAGAGCAAGACTCTGCATAACACAGAGCTAACTATGTGGCACAGGGGGTAAAGCATCAGACATGGAGTCTGAAAGACTTATATTCCTGAGTTCAAACCTGGACACTTAGCAGTTGCATGATTTTGGGTTAGCCACTTAACTCTGTTTGCCTCAGTTGCCTCATGTATAAAATCAGCTGGAGAAAGAAATGGCAAATCTCACCAGTATCTTTGCCAAGAAAACCTCAAATGAAGTCATCAAGTCAGATACAAAAGGAAAAAAATGACTAAAAATCAAAACATAATGTGTAAATATGCTGTTTTGGTACTTAGAAAATTTTTCTTCCACTAATTTCCTTTTCCATTGTCTCATCATGGCAAAAGGTGCGATATTGAATGTTAAAAGCTTAGCAGGTAAAGGACAAAAATTTACAGGTCTTAGTCCACTGGAGAAACTATGGGTTTGCAGCCAGAATTGGCTGTTATCCAAAAATCAGCCTATCTCATTTCACAGAGCCTTATTACCAGGCTCCCTGTAAATGAATTTTTGAGGCTCTCTAAAAATCATTTACTGAATTTTAGAGAGTTTGAAATATATGTCAGTGGAGTGAATATACAAACCCTGACTATCAAAGGTCCTTGAAATATTTATACAAAAATTGAATAATGAAAATCACATTTGGCTATTGCTGGATCTATTATAAATATTCTCAGATTTTATACTTGGAAGCCCATGAAAATTTACCTGCCCTAAACAGTCATTTAAGAACAATCAGTATCTGAAATGATAAAAAAAATTAATATAAACAAAGCAATATCTAATCACTCAAAAATCGTCATTGTAAAATGTTTTCTTCCTTTTTCATACACTGCCATCCTGCATGTTGGTCCTGGTCTTCCTTCTAAAGCAAACAATTCCTTTAAAAATATATTTTTTAAATTATTCCATGTCAAAGTATCTCAATTATTTAAGAAATTCTGATTGAAATCAAAACTGAAGCATTTTTATAATAAAATGAAAGAAAAAAATTAACATACATTTCTCCAATTTCAGTTACTCTCAGAAAAGAAATTGGATTCATTCTTTTTTTCTCTCTCTTTTCCTCAGTGTCTCTTTGTCTCTGATCCTGCATCTCTGTTGAATATGTATCTATCTCTCTGTCTCTTTCTTTGTTTCTGTCTTTATCTCTCTCCCCCCTTACACACACACACATACAGAAGCTATGTCTTTCCTTGTTGGACATTCTAGACATCATGATATAAAAGTAGAAATGAGCCAGAAAGATTGCTAATGGGGCATGAGACCTAGTGCAAAAAAATATTCTGTCCCTCAAGTAACTCCACTAAATGTAGTCTCACCAATAACAATATGGAAATCTGACACATGACATTATCTACAATGAACTCTGAATATCCCCTGATGACATCCTGTCCTCACAGAATCCTCCCCTCCTCCAACACTGATCTGGAGGAAAGAAGAAAAAGAAATAATAATTTTATGAATCTACTACATTCTGTGCTGAGCATTTTAAAAATATTTCATTATTTTATCTGAGATTTTCAATACTCTAGCATGTATGTTGTCATACAGGCTGTGCTGTATCTATATGTTTCTGGCCATACCACAAGTATTATAGTGGACCCCAGTGATGGAGTCCCCTTTATGAAGATTATGGTCTTCCCCATGACATGCTTCATCTGAATCTGGCTCAACATAACCTCATTAATTGACTACCAAGATAAGGTACATCTTTTGATGGAAATCATGTAAGGCATCCAGAAGAATTTTTGTTTATGGTCTCCTAATCTTCAAATAGGAGATAATCACTGTTCCATTTAACCCTGCTCTGGAAAACAGTAGTCCTTAATTCTCCCTCTCTGCTTCCCAGCATAGTTGCAAATGAAGGCTTTTAAGTTTCCCCAGGAATTAATTCACTATTGGAAGAAGTAAGGAGGTTTATCTGTAACATTAACTTAAGACCAATTCAAATAAAAAATCTATTGCATCAAAAGCCATTTCCTAATGAATAAATAAATAAATGATTAAAACTGTATGAAGTGACGAATGTGCAGAATACAGAGAATGAGAAGGTTCATATTTACCAACACAAAAAGACATAGTTAGAATCAAGAAAATAATGCAGACAAAGACTATAATAATGGAGGTGAAAAAATAGAACAACCCCAAAACAGAAATTAAATATGAAATAATAATAAATCTTCCTTCCAAAGAAGAGGTGTCAAAATATGTCAATCATTTGCAGAGGTTGATGGTATTAACATTAGTAGATATGCTTATTTTGCTGAAGTGTTTTTATATTTAATTTTTTTCTCATTAAGGGGGGAGGGGCTCCCTTATGAGCCAAAAAAAAGAAAATAGGAAACTCTATTGAACAATATTATGTTGCTTAGTTATTTTCAGTTGTGTCTGTCCTGATCCTATCTGAGGTTTTCAGTGAAGCTGGAGTGGGTTTGCCATGTCCTTCCCTAGCTCATTTTATATATGACGAAGCTGAAGGAACAATGACTTGACCAAAGGATTATAGTAAGTGTCTGAGGTGAGATTTGAACACAGGAAGCTGAGTTTTCCTAACTTCAGACTTAACATTGTGCCATTAAGTCACCTTATTGAAAAATGAGGATAATAATATTGAAGAATATTAAAAAAAAACCCAAAAGTTACCATTTAAAAACATTAAAAATTTATCTTTTATGTATATGATACTGAAGTAAGTGCTAAGAAGCTCCCAAGGAATTTAGAATTAAATGGGAAGAAGACGAAGAACACAAATAATTATGATACATTAGAGAGATAAATGAAAACAAAAAATCCAAGAAAAGGACTATAAAAAAAACAAGGGAGAAAAATACAGTGTTAATGTGACCCAATGAAGGAGAGGACAGGTGCTGAGGGGATGAATGCATAGAGTAGTTGGACTGGGTCAGTAAAGAAAGGAATGAGTTCAAATACATGGAGGTGGAAAAGGGAAATAAAGAAAAAAATATCCATTCTTGTCTTTGTGGCTAGCATGAGTAAAGGCAAACAAATAGAAGCTTATAATACAAAAATGAAGAACAATGTCAATTTATCAGGAAATTAGAAATATGAAAGAACATTCAAAGACAGGGTTATACAAGAAGATTTAGAACAAGGGGTAAAAAATCAAATGATCACATATTTATTTGTCATTCTTGGGTGACAGTAGCAGTGGATATATTGGATAGAGTTAGCTTCTAAGTCAGGGACACTTGGGTTAATGTTTCAGACTGAATTTCCCTGGGCAAATGATTTAACCCTTTAATTCTGTAAATTCTAAAATTGTAAATTTCAGAAAAAGTGTTGATATTCATTGAATAAAGGGAGCTTCTTCTACTAGGACTTCCTTGTACTAGTATCACAGCTTCAGTCCCTATTCCTTATTTGATCTCTGAGCCCTGTTTTTGCTTTCCAATAAATTGGCCTCTTAAATTCTATTCTCTGCCTGAATTTGAAGGAATCAAAAGACTTAAAAGGGAAAATAAAAATCAATGAATTATATGAAGAAAGAAAATAGGCAAATTAATATAATATAATGACATAATATTATATAATAAAAATAGCATTATACAACTATAAACATAATACAATATAATAGCATTTCTCAGTGCCCAAAATTATTCCATTATGGTAATCTACCTTCCCTTTTGTGTATGTGTGCATATGAATGTATATGCAGACAGATATGAATGATGTAAGCTGTATATGACTGAAAACCACTTTTTTTTTGACCATATGGCCAAACCACTAAAAACAATTGAATCTCTACTTTTGGGGAATTTCATATACTATAGGGAATAGTGAATGAAAGTCAAACAATGCTTCACTGAAAAACAATCTTGTTTGTGATTTAAAGCATGTTTGCTGCATTCTAGATATTGTAGTGACCTTCAATTCAATAAAGAAATAAAGTTATGAGATAATGTTCATCATATTGTCAGTAAATGCTACTTAATATGAAGCTTATTTTCTCTGTTTGCTTCTTTTGATTTTAGGATCCCTTGCAAGCTGAACAAGCTAATGTTATACATTCTGTGAATAAAGTTATCCAGAAAACCAAAGCAACTATAATTTGTAAAACCAAGCATTGCCCTTGAGACAGAAAATCTCTTCTAAATAATTTCTAAATAAAGTTAGTTTTTATCACTGTGAAGCAGCTTTACTAATGCCCACAAATTATGGGTACGGAAGGAACCTTCTAGATATAAAAGAAGAAAAAGGACAGATTTTATGCTCAACAAAAATGTCTCTTAATTTTGGTACCTTCCAAGAGCCAAGATAGCAGAGTACAGGCTGGGATCCAGCTGACTCTTCCGACAATTCCTTCCAAACAACTTAAATGCCTCAAATCAAATTCTGGAGCAGTGGAGCCAAAAAAAAAAAAAAAAAAAAAAAAAAAAAATAGAGACATTTTCTAGTCTAAGACAATTTAGGAGGTTCCTAGGAGCAGTTTGTAATATCAGGGTGGGTACAAGCCTTTAACATGACAGCATTACCAGTTTTGGATCTTGGAGATGATCCTGCACAAGAGCATATTAGCAGCTAGTTTGGGAACTTTCAGCCCACAGAAAGTAGGAAAGGGTGAGAGGAAGGATCAAACAACTAGTTAATAAGAGATTAAAGGGGAAACTTTGCCAGTGGATTAACAACTGTATTGCCTATAAGGATTTCTGAGTAGCCTTGAAGGGTAGACAGAAGTTTGTGATTAGTCACAAGTAAGTAGGAGACCTGGTCATAGGCCCAAGAATGAGAGAAGTACTAGTATTTGTGGCTTTAAGGAAGCAGGAACCTTCCTGGGTAGAGAACAGGAGAGCAGTGACAGACTCTCCAGGGTTTATATTCCCTGAGAAACATTAAAAAAGAGGAGAACCTCAGAGAACAGGAGCACAAAAAAGTCTAAAGCTTGAAATAGTGCCTCCCCACCTTAAAGGAGTTCAAAGTCAAGAAATGGGTGGGAAAAATGATCAAGGAATAATAATAATAATATTTAAAAAAAAAGATTGATCATAAAAAGCCACTAAAGAGTAATGGGAAAAAAAAGGCATAAAATTAGAAGACTGTCAATGTGAAAACAGCTATAAGCAAAGTATTAAAAGAACTGGTCCTTAAATGAGGAAATAAATAGGAAAAAAAACAACTCTCAATCCTAATTTGGTTGTTAATATAATAAAAAAAAAAATAGTAACTTTTTTTCAGTAGGGGAAATATGGGAGGGAAGGAGAAAAATCTGGAACTCAGAATGTAAAAGTAAAGAATGATAAAATATATAAATAACATTTTTTTAAATTGTTGGATTTGTTTTTTAAAAATCTGTTGAGGCTGACCAAATAGAGGGAGGGAAGTCTTCTAAGCATTCTTACTCTTGTTTTAAAAACTATAATAAAAGAGAAATTTGCTAAATTTGAATTCCAGAAATTAGCATTTGATTTACTCTCCTAGGAATTTAATCCAATACTGAATTCCCTAGAGGCAGTGTGACTGAATAGATTGGAGATAGGGAGGGTTGTTATTGTTCTGCTGTAGGATAAGGAAAACTTGGATTCTGTTCCTACTTTTCACATATTATAATTGTGATTATGAACAAAATATTCAACAATTAATTATATTCACAAAAGACAAAAAATTACAAATGGAGTTGATGATCTGTATTGTAGAAGAAATTTTTAGTCAATCAGTCAATCAGTCAATTACTTATTAAGGTTTTACTATGTGCCAAGTATTATGCTAAATCCTGAGCAGGTAGTCGTCTTCAAAGAAAATACTTTCTAATGGAAGAGAAGTATGTATGTATGTGTTGTATATAAATATAAATATATATGTATATATAAATATATATACACACATATGTATTTATATGTAACATGTACACCACATACACACACACACACACATATATATATATATATATATATATATATATATATATATATATATATATATATGACTATCATGTCTCCTTATTCTGAATGCTTTACTGCTCAATATAAGCTATATGCATGTTGGAAATGTAAAACATATTGGTGATTCAGCAAGCTGATAGTATCAAGATACTGTCACATCTCTATTGTATGTGCTTATGTATGTTTATGCTCTCAGCTCTAGGCAAGATGTAATATCTTTGATGGCAGAGAATGATTTGCTTCTGGTATTTCTGACTATTGTAACCTCAATATAGAATGGGATATCTTCATTGTTCAATAATATAGTAACACATGTGTAGTGATCCAGAATTCCATCCTTTGTTACTGGGGAAAAGACATTACAGAAGTTGGGGTGTGTCTTCTGAGTAGAGCTTGGTATTAAATAATATCAGAGAGGCTTTTCCATAGATAACTAAGTTCACATATGTAATTTATTTTTGCTCATGTTCTCCTTAGCTAACAGTTTTTTTTTTTTCTATAGTAGCAGACAACATGCATATCCCATGATGGAATACAGGTTGCCTAAGGATATCAGATTTAAGTGATAAATTCATCTGAGGCATTAACAGCTATGACAGAGGTGAGATGGAGTCCTCCTAGAGAGAAATGAAATGTATATCTGGGCAGTCAATATCATGAGCATAATATTTCTCTAATATTCTCTGATGAGCAGTTCTTTTGCAGGAAACCTACAGAAAGATCTGAAATATATAGATATTACTTCATTATTAGTAATCAGAAGGAAATCAAAAAGTCATATCACAGTTGCTCCAACTTTTATTTCTAAGTGAAGTGTTCAATAAGTTTCCAGGATAAATATTGGAAATATCTATTATGTTCTGTTAACTGAAAACGACAGAATAAAGAACAATCTTTTTCATGAGATGGAAATATCCTAATATTGGGGGAATTATCACTTTTTTTTTTTTAACAAAAATGCTGAATAGAAACACTTTCTTTGCAAGGATATTCTGTATAGACTCACTATCAATGTTCAAATACCAGATGAACTAAGGACAAAAATAAAATCTGAGAAGGCAATAAAACTAATTGATTGTGGTTACTATAATCATGGTTTCTTGATGAAAAAGCAGATTCCTCTAATATTACACTCACCTTTGCCTCCAAGAAACAGCAGCCATAAATAGGAGGAAACAAATTAAAAAAAGAAACAATGTTCACCCCACTGCTTTAAATAACAGTTTTATTTTGTATTATCCTTGGCACTCTCCACTGATTACTAAAGTCCTTTAAATAAACTGATAACAACTAAGTCAAAATATACATTTACTTATTAGCTAATAAGGGAATGAACTAGAGAATAAGAATAAGCAGACTGGGATAATGTATTTGCAGAGCATAATGTTTGTCTATTAACTTTTATCTCAACTTTCATTCATCTCTTTTTTTGTTTATATGTGCCATTATACATGGTCATACTTCTATTCCTAGGAATAGAAGAGGATAAGTAGCCATTTGAAGCATATGAGGAAAAGAATTATCAACACATGGATTACAAACATACTCATTTTGTGCCTTACTAAATTCATCCTCTTTCATATTCTAAATTCCATGGGGATAATAACAACCCTCTCAACCCTCACATTATATTGTCCATAATATGGTTCTATCCCCCACCATTTTTCTAAAAAAGAACAATGTAGGTTGATACAAGTTCCCCACTGTAAGGTCAGATTGCCTATCTCATTGCTTTTATTATTTTTTTTATTAAACCTTTTTATTTTTCAAAACATATGCATGGATAATTATTCAACATTAATACTTGCAAAACCTTGTGTTTCATTTTCCCCCCTTCTCGCACCCCCTCTCCTAGAGAGCAAGTAGTCCAATATATGTTAAACATGGTAGAAATGCATACATATTTAAATAGTTAGCTTTCTGCACAAGAAAAATCAAATCAAACTGGAAAAAAAATGTATCTCATTACTTTTAGTTAAATCCTAGCCTTCTGATTCCATTCAATTATTTAATATATCAATATGTTAGTAGATTCAATAATGAGATATTTACCCTACCAACGCATCACACGCCCCTATAAGAATATATCTTATGTAACTGTTATCTATGTTGCTCAATATATTCCCCATAGGGGTTCCCCCCAAAGTTTTGTGAAACTTTTTCAAGTTGTTTTAATAAAACAAAGTCAAGAGATCAGAAAATTTGTTCATTGATTAACTCTACATGTCACTGTATTACTTGTTCAAATTATTATTTTTTTTATTATGGACTTCTCCAATTAGTTCTTTACACAGATTATTCTACATAATGTCATGGTTATGAGCAAATTCACATTATTGGCTGTTCCATTCCTTATTGTATGATCCTCAACTTCAATTCTTTAGAAACTGAGTTTCCTTTCAAAAATGCATAACTGAATATGTCACTTACACTACATAATCCAATAAATTCCATGGAATCCCTTTCAGTTCTATGTGCTTTGTTTGGCTTTTTAAGTTAAAAAAAAAATCACATTTTAAACTCTCTGATTATCTTTTAAAGCCCTTTCTAACTTAATCCCATCCTACATTTTCAGTTCTCTTTCATTCTATCACTTAATTGGCACTTCAGAGAGCACTGGGCTACCTTCTTGTTCATTTGAAATACTCCATATTTTGATTCTGGACATTTTTATCATCTATTCCTCATGCCTGGAATTTTTTCCCTCCTCTGCTCTTACTATTGGCTTTCTTGTTTTTCTTCAGGTATCAGCTAAATTTTGACTTTCTGAAAGAACCCTTTTTTGTCCTCTAATTTTACATCTTTTCCTCTGAGATTAACTCCAATTTATCATACATGTGAGATATAGATATATACATAAATATATTACACATGTATTATATTTGTTTTATGTATTGCATTATGGACTGCATATTACATTAAATATTTCTCATAACTGATATCCATCTACAATAGTTACAAACACGCACACATTGTTTATTTTGCTTCCCACTAAATTGTGAGTTCCTTGGGACAAGGAGCTATTTCTTTCCTTTCTTTTTAGCTCCAATACATCACACAGTTGTTGCCACACAGTAGGTATTTAATGAGGTTTGCTGACTTGATTTAACTATAGCATCCTATGATTCATAACCATAAATTATCATTAATAGAATATTAACATTAGAAATATAGATGTTTGGTTTAAGAAGAAAATGTGATCTTAAAAGAATTTTAAAATTACATGTAAGTGATTCAAGCCTGTGTTCTCCCCTCCCCCTGCCCTATTTAATTCTGAGCCCAACTCATTGTAGTGACTGTCAAAATTATACGCAAGTCCTGCAAAGATTGCAGTAGCAATACCAGAATACCCTGTTAATATGAAAGAAGGGGATGAATAGATATCCTCAGAGCTCATGATATAGGGTTTGAAAATTCATAGAAATATTTCTGGACCAAATAGGCAGTACCTGGAAGGATATTAGTGGACATAAAAATAGCTACTAGTCATGAAACCTGTTAATTTTGACCAAAATTTATTTTTCCGTGAACGGAGCCTATAATATAGCTCAGAGTCAAGAAGAAAAGGAAAAGGCCCATCATGGGTATCATCTATTTGAATTCTACCAATAATATGACAGCAAAGAAATATGAATTAATATCTGTGTTATGCATATTTATTTATAGGAATTAAAGGATTTTGAAATGGACCATTACCCACAGAGTTTGTTTTAATAGCCTTAAATAGAGTCCAGATTAGTTCATCAATATAGATGATTTAAAGAAATGATTAAAATTATGTAATGTATCATCACAGATGGGAATATTTTATTGCAAGACAAACTATGATGATTGGACCCATGAACTAATATGACATACAACAAATTCAAGTCTTAAATTGTCCTTGAGAATTCAAGAAATAAATTATCAGTCAATAAACAATGGATAAGAGCCTACTATGTGTCAGGTACTATGCCAAGTACTACAACATGGAGGCAAAAGAAAGTCTCTGACCTCAGGGACCTCAAATCTAAAAGAAGAGAGAGTAAATAAATATAGGTGTTAGAAAGGGACTTTTATTACAGATAAACCTATTGGGAACAATTGATAAGACACAAAGCTTATTCAAAAACTTCTTAAAAATTAAAAAGATGTTCACAATATTGAATCAATCATCAAGAATTTTTTGGGAACTTAATATTTGCCAGGCACTGTACTAAGTTGTATTATTACAAAGACAAAAGGGCAACAATTGTTCCTGCTCTCAGAGAGCTTATATTCCAACAATAGTTATATATGTAAGAATATATGCATCAAATGCAAGATAAATTCTAAAATTATTCCCTCTAAGGGAAAGTCACTAGCAAAAATAAGAGACTACATTAGGTAGAGATTGGGCTGAGTCATCAAGAAAATAACAAATTACAGAAGTCAGAAATGTGAAGGAAGAGCCTTCTAGATTTGTTTTAACTTATTTGATTCTTACTTCTGGTACAAGAACACAGAGACAAGGTATAGGAATTTATGAAGCTACCTTGTGTATACAACTTCCTAGCTATTTCCAAAATATTCTATTACACTTTCTCCTTCTTCTTAGTTCCTCTTTATTTGTGGCTTTGTTCAATCAGTCATTCAGTCACTAATCATTTAATAAGACCTCATTTTCAGAGCTAAGCATTGAGAATATGCAAAAAAAACAGTAAATCAATCCCTACTCTCAAGGGGCTGACAGTCTGTGTAATGGTATAGATAACATTCAAGGAACTATGAAGAAATGAACTACATAGAGGATAAATCATAAATAATTTATAGAGAAAAGGCATTGGAATTTAGAAGAACTGGACAAGGCTTTCTATAGCAGGTGATATTTTTGTTTGATTCTTTTGTCCTTTCTTTTTTTCCTAAGAGAACCAATGAGATCATGATATAATGAGTGATTCTTAGTTGAGACTTAGAGGAAGCTAGGGGAGCCAAGAGAAGGAGATGAGGAGAGAGAGAGAGAGCATGCCAGCTAAGATTTTTAAGGCCAAGATCTATCTTGTTTACTTGTACTAATATGCCCAGTGCTTAGGTTAGTGTTGGGAATATAGTAAGTAATTGATAAATGCTTGTTCATTAATTTCATTTTATTCATTCATTCAATTAATTTATAGTGAATGAAGAGCTTTCCAAATATAAAAACTTAGCAGAAGCAAAATGATATAAGAACAGGATGAAGTACATTTTGTCCCTATGATCTGGTCTACTACTGGAGTTGACCCAAAGTGCTTCCAATGAGCCTATTAAAAAAAAATCAAAATGTAGTGTTTTATTCACTTATAAAAAGAAGGCTTATTATTATTTTTTTTTATTTAACCAAACAATAGTCTGCATAATGTGGGAAATTAAAATGTGTCCCAGGGCCACATCAATCTGAAGTTTAATTAAAATGAAAATTACATAATAATTTTAAATATCTCATCTATATCATAATTCGAGTTTCAAAATCCCTTTCAAATATCCTTGGAAGATTATCCTTAGAATAATCTGTGAAGTCGATATAGCAAATGCCACTATTTTTTGTTTTCTGGATGAGGAGGTTGAAGCTTTAAATGATATGTTTGGAGTCACATATCTGATAATTTGTAAGGTGGAACATGAATTCAGATCTTCTGACTTTGTCAGTATTCTTTGTACTATGCCATGCAGACACATGTTAGGAAATTATTTTTAAAACTTGATAAATTATCAGATATTCTTGAGCCAGTGAATAATAAATATATATTCACATGTGTACAAATGTATTCATTATTATATGCCTGATAGTATTCATGAAGTTAAGGGAAGAAATAAGAGGAAGAAGCATGGAACTGATACTTGGGTGGGGGGAGAAATTAAAATCACAAATCTAGGTAAATTTTGATTTAAAGAATCCCAAATTTGTTCTGTTTTTAAGAACCTTGAGAAAATTTCAAGAAATATCCTATCTGTGTCTTTTTATATATGCTCAATGACTGAACTCTGCCACCATTAGCTAAGATATTCTTCTTAAAACTGGAAAAAAACATTGTGGCAAACACATGCCCATAATAGAGTAAGTAAATAACCACACCCATTCCCTTTTCTTGTTTGTTCAACCAAATTTTTTCACATTTTGAGTACTACAAGTACATTTTTTTTTTAAAGATCACACACAATTGTCAAATAAACCTTTATATGACCCTGTATTAAGTGGATAACAATATTCCCATGAGAATATAAGAAGCAAAAAAAAAAAAAAAAATAGCATAAGCGATTATAGGTGAAAGAAATATTAAAAAGTATCTATTACAACATCTTAGTAAAAACAAACTATTAATGTCTTCTATTTTTATATCAACTCTTCTAAATATATCTTCTCTCACTTCTAGCAAGTAAATCAGCCTATATGCAAATATAACCCCCTAAAAAAAAGAGCGAAACAGCATAAATTAAACTAAGTTGCACATCTATTACATGACAGTTCAAGTCACCCAATCAATTTATACTTGACTGGTTATTGTGTTTTGTATTTAAAGAGAATCAAAATGACAATACCGTGTTGAGGTCAAGGTACTGTGTATCCCAAAGTGGCTAATCAGACAATATGAGTTCAGAAGGGTCTATTACAGGTTGGGTACAAATAGTCCATATAAATATCTGAAGTAGAGATGGCTCTAAATTTTAGTATCTTGAGTTCCTTTTAATGCCATGCTGAGTGGTCCTGTGCTAGTGTCTCTTTGGTCTCACAAGTTCTTCAGAAAAGACTTTGAGAGTGTTTTTATATATGGCCTCTTCTGTCCATCATGCGAGTGCTTCCCTTGTGTGAACACTCTGTAAAACAATCTTTTAGTAGGCAAATGCATGTTTTGGCATCTGAAAAGCATGGCAAGTCTATTAGATTTGTGTTCTCTGCAGAAAAGCTTGAATGCTCGGCAACTCAGCTTGAAAAAGGACCTCAGTGTCTAGTATCTTACTTTGCCAGGTCATTTTCAGAATTTGCCTAAGACAATTCAAATGGAAGTGATTCTGTTTCCTGGAATGTTGCTAAGTATGCTCTTTAGGTTTCAATGATAAGGTCAGCTCAATGGCTCTTTAAACCTTCATTTTATTAGCAGTCTAATATTTCTTTCACACACTTTCCTTTGGAGCCCTTTAAATACTGAGTTAATCCTATTAGTGTATGCATCACTTTCATGATGGATATCCCTGAAAAGTATATTCCTAAGCTATCCATACTTCCAAATTTCTCCATTTGCTATGACCAATGGTTGCACATATGAATGGTGTAGTGTAGGTGGGTGGAGAAGTTCTGTGATTGTTTTGTTTTGTTTTGGTTTGGTTTTTTTTTTGTTTGTTTCTGTTGTTGTTGTTGCTGTTTTTATATGGGCTGGCCAAAATTAGCACAAGCAGCAAAGTGACCCAAACTTTGTTGTATCTCAGCCTCACATTCTGCATTGATTGTACAATCATCTGCAAACAAAAAGTCATGCTCCAACTCCCCCTCCTGTTAGTCTTGATGTGCAGCTTTTTCACATTAAATAATTTGTAGACTGATCTTCATACTGTTTTTCTACTCTTAAAGGCATTGAAAACATCATACTAAAAAGCAGGCAAGAAAGTACATAGCTATGTTTTACTCCTTCGGTGATTTGAAAATGTGAGAATAGTGTCTATTAAGTAGAACCTATGCAAGCGTGGCACTGTGAAAATGACACACACTATTGATGAACTTCAGACTAATTTCTAACATAATATTCTACAAATTGTCATAATTATCAGGATCAAAAATCTTTGTCAGATTGATGCTTATTTAACATACACCTCTGTTCTACTACTGACATATCTCCTGGAGAGCTGTGATATCAAACATCACATTGGTAGATCCTTGACCCTTTCAGAAGGTACAATAACTTCAGCTAAATGACCATTTTCCAGGTGAAGGGTCAGTATGTTAAGGAGGACTCTGGGAAGGATCATGCAAGCAGTGACTAAGACAGAGCTTCCCTCCATCCAGGATTATCACAAGGCAATTTTCCTTTATAGAGATGGACAATGGAAGCATTCTTGAACTCTTAGGGGATGAAAGGGATAACTTCCACTAGTCATATCATACAAAAGATTTCACTCAGCTTTTTTATGAGCAATGAGTCCCCTGACTTATTAATCTCAGCTGGAATAGAATAAGCATTTGGCATTTTGCCACAGGAAAGGAGGCTAATGTCATTCAAAACTTCTTTATCAGTAGGAAGTTTTGCTAGAGAAGGATTGACTTCAATCTGAGGAATACAGTCAAGGTCTTCAGCATTGATGGATAATGGTCTGTTGAGAACACTATGGAATTTTTCAGCCCATCCTTAGAATCATGTCCTTTTCACAAATCCAGGTGATTCCATCAGCATTGAGTAGCTGAGATGTGTCAAAAGTCTTTGTCTCTTAAATAACCTTCAAGGAATCATAAAAACCCAGAAGGGTTAAACTTTTAAGGATGTATCCTTTTTATTTTTTGTAACCCAGTCCTTCCCTAATTACTTAGACTATGAGAAGTATATCATAAGTATTTATTACATATGATTGTCTCTAAAACTATAGATAGTGAGCTACAAGAGCCAAAATTCAAACCCAGTACTCTGATTCAAAATCCGGTTCTTTTTTCCATTGTATCATACAGCTTATATCTATATTGGCAAACACAGTAAATTTAAGGAGAAAAAAATATTTTCATTATAAAAATATGATACACTAGAAGCAAATATAGTCAGTAATTTCACAACTATCTTTATACTATTTATATCAAAGGAAGTAATAGTTTAACTGTATCATGAGCTGATGAAATGACATCTGGAGTTTCTTGTTCAAGTGCAGACTCCAAAAGTTAGAAATAGCAATCATCAGCAGTAATATGTCTAGAGAAAAGCAGCCAGGGCAGAGGAAACAGGGAACCATATCTTTCAAAAAAGGGAAGTTGAAAAAAATAGGAAACTGAGAAGAGACAAGATAGAACAGGAAAAGAGAATAAAAGATGAAAAGAGAAAAAAAGAAGAGGAGAGACATGAAGAGAAGAGAGAAAAAAAGAAAAGAGAAGAGATAACAGGCATGGTAAAGAAAAGAAACAAAAGGAAAGACTAAGGATGACATGAAAAGTTTTCATGAAGAAGGAACAAATTTGTGACAATGAGCAGGTAACAATTGCAGGGAGAATGATCTTAGTTTAGGTATAAAAAGGAAATTCTAACAATTATAGTTGGATAATAATAGAATGAGTTAGGCCTTATGACAATGAGTTCTTCATCATTGTATATATTCCAACAGCATCTACAATAGAAATCTTATCAGTTTTAATCATAAGAATCCATTCAGTGGGTAAGAAGTTAGAGTAGATGATTAATTTTTCCAACATAAGATTATGCAATTTACTTAAATTTTCTACTCAATCCAAGCTTGATTTATCCAGCTTAATGACGTGTGAATTTGTCCTAACTTGTTATGGCACATGGTCCTATTCTCACATGTGCTTCTTTGGGAATTTGTGACCTAGATTTTGGTTCTCTTTCCTTTCCTCTTCTTCACTGAATATAGTTTGAAGAGAACTGTAGGTTACAGGAAATGAATTCCTCTAAGGGCTGGTTACCCTGGTGGTTACTCTCCTGTTCCATTTTGATACTGATTCCTGAAACATACTGATTCTAATGTTGTACCTGCATGGCAAGGCTTTAGAAAAAAGTAGATATTCATTCTGTTCCTGTGTGCACTACAGTAATATTTTATTAAAACTATTATTAGAAGTAGTATTTTTATTTACCATTTGTAATTCTACTCAATAATGTTGAGTAACACCTTAAGATTCATAGAGTTAATGCTTCTGCCAGGTGACCTTTAAATGAAGGCAGAAGTGCCTCTTCTTATATCTTACAAAATGAATCATGCTTACTGAATGATCAGTTATCAGAGACTGATTTCTGAACTAAGCAGACTTAAGTAGATTAAGTAAACAGAAAAATAAGAATAAAGATTATCAGATAGTCAGACAGAAAGATGATAATAATGATGAGAGAATATATATAATTTAAAAAAGACCGGTTCTGTCAGAGATGTTTTAATCTCTTCAGGGATGAAGCAAAAATATCCCCTTCATACTTGGCAGTCCATAGGAAGCAGTGAGTGTTCTAATTGTTTTTCTGATGTTTTTGACCAGTGTGCATGTCAATGTAAATAAACATGTATAAAGCAGCAAATACATGCCAAGTGCTTTGCTAAATATTATATAGGAAGAAACTGAAAAAAAATGATTCCTGACTTTGAAAAGTTCACATTATAATAAAAAAACAACATGCCACAAAAATGTACAAGCAAGCTATATAACAAAATATATTGGAAATAATAAATAATATTGCTTAGAAAAGATGTACCCAGATTAAAAGAAAATATGAGATTTTTCATTTTCTGACATAGATGGTTTCTTGCAGTTCTTTGGGAGAAGATTTTGAGACATAGATAAAAGTGAATTTCTAGTCTAGAACAATAATTCTTACATGTGTTTATTATTTTCTTTGAATTTTTTCCTATTTGTTTTATTTTTGTGTTCCTTAAAGATAGTGTCAGGTATAATTTTTCATCTCAAAAATTTTAATCCTTGGATTCTGATAAGACTCATATTTTTCTTAAAAAGGACAAAATACTAATGTCCTCAGAGCTTTGCTTTTAGAAGAATTTGGAACAAGGAAGAAATTTTATTTATAGTCAAATAAGACAAAAAGTTTTAGAACAAAAATGGGGGTTTATAAAGGGAAAGAGATGGTCTTTAAATCAGAAAATAGAAGAAACATAAAAGTTGTCCTATACTATAGATGACAAGTTAGATGAGAAGATCTTGAAAAGATTGGTTACTCTGGGTTTGCCACCATAGAGAAAGAATATATTATTTGATGGGGTTAACATAGAAGGAATTTTCTACTTTTAAGTATGCCCTGTTATTTCCCTTTTTATATGTGATATAATCAGGTAAAAATCTGCTTTTTTTGGGGGGATTAGGCAATATTTCTAGACAATATGCTTTTTTTTTTCATTTTCCTATAGTAGAAATTATGATATCCATCTCCTTTTATGAGTTAAGATTTGCAAGTTTAGAACCCAGATCAGGTTGTGGAGTGTAATCAGAATAAATAGACATCATGAGAGTGACATTGCTTGGTTATAGGCTAATGGCTTAAAGAACTATATTTTACTAATAAGCATGATAAATTGAATTTTGTCCAATTTTCTTTTTTCAACAAATGAGATGTTTCAATTTTTTGATTCTTTTCTTTTCCTCAGGACCAGCAACTTCCTCCACAAAGAGAACTTCTCTTGTGTTGATTGGGAGTTCATCTTTAACTTTTAGTATTTTAGAAATTTATCTGTAAAGCATAAATTTATTTATACAAAGTCCTTGTGATAATGTGCACCTTCCTGCCTCCTTGTGATAATGTGCACCTTCCTGCCTCCATGGACCACTTTATATGTTTATAGAGTGTAAGCTTATAGAATAAAACTTCATAAAAAAAAAAAAAAAACTTCAGATAAAAAGTGATGGTCTTCTCACCAATTCTTAACTACTGACAATATCTGCATAATCTTAAAGTAGGACATCCTCAACCTTGATTAGACAATGTGTAAGTCATACTGAATCCTTTATAACTTCCTAGAATGGATTCAGGATTGCAGATCAGTGTCAAAATGATACCAGGTTATTTTTTTTTTCAAGTTGTAGTATTTGCCATGCCTGGATATTATAGAAAGCTTTTCACAACTTCAGTCAGCTTTCTGAATTCCATTGTATCTTCATTATGTATATTTGTATATATCTGAAAAGAGAGGGTAGAGGGAAGAAGGAAGGAAGGAAGGAAGGAAGGAAGGAAGGAAGGAAGGAAGGAAGGAAGGAAGGAAGGAAGGAAGGAAGGAAGGAAAGGACAGAAGAAAGTAGAAATGGAGGGAGAGAGGGAGGGAGGAAATGAAGGAAGAAAGGAGGGAGGAAGGAGTGGAAGGACATACTTGATTATATTTTCTGACTCTCCTTTTGTGAAGAGAATGGGAATTCTCCCTCTTCCTTATCTCTTTTCCCCCTAGTTTCCAGTAATGAAAGGAAGGAATACAGGGTGGAAGGAAAGGAGTGAAGGGACATAACTGATTATATTTTCTGGATCAGAAATTTCTTTTTTGTGAAAAGAGAAATGTAATACTCCTTTCTCCTTATTTCCATTCCCCCCCTCCCCATTTTCCTTGCTAGTTTTTCTTGTCAATGGAAATTTAAACACAATTGTTCCCCTGGCAACAACAAGTTTTGTAATTTATTTAAGACACAAAGATATTCAATTTAAACAGATTTTAAGAATTTGAATGAATATTAAGAGCCATAGAATTTAACTTATTCTAGAACAGGAATTATTTCTCTACCATCATTGACAATATATCTTATCCTTTGCTTAACATTTTGTTGCAAACATTTCATAAGAAGATTTGAAATTAAAAAACATTTAAATCAATATTTTTAAAAATGATATTTAAATGTATTTTTAAAATAAAGATTTTTTTTGAAATCACAGAAATCCAATTTTAAATCTCTAATAGCTATTGATAAATAATATTTTTCTAAAAAATTCAATTTGTTATAGCCCAACTTTCCTTGCAGTATTGCTTTGTCTTTTTTGTTAGTGAATTCTTCTCTCCATCTTCCATCTCTTTTAAAATATTATACAAGCCAATTTAGCACATGTGTCTCTTTAATATTTCCACTACTACTTCAGTGCCTCTTCATAGCATGGGAGTGACTATGGATTCATAAAGTTATACAAAAATACTTATATCCTGGCAAGTTCTCCTGTGCTGGAAAGGTTTCAATGGAGGCCCCTTGTGACAATTTAATCCTTTAGCATGGAAACCAATGAAAGAAAGAAGTTTCTTTCTAAAGGGCACCTTACTCCTTAGGCTATAGAATTGTGGTCAAGCCATAGAAAAAGGAAGAGAAGGTACTAAGAATGGCAGTGAATCTATTCTTCATGGATCAGTGTATAAAGCACTGGAATGGAGTTGAGAAAACCTGAGTTCAAGTCTGACCTCAGACACTCCCTGGCTGCATGATCCAAGATGGTTGCACATGCAAAAATTATATTGGATTGATTACTCTCAATAAGGGAGAAGAGAGGAGGGAATAGAATAGAATTTTGAACTCAAAACTTTAAAATGATTTTAGAGTATTTTAATGTGTAATTGGGGAAAATAAAATATATAAAAAAAGGAAAGTAATAACAACATTGTATGATCTGGAAAGACATAGGTGGATTGGGTTAAGGGAGGAATGTATTAATAGGAGAAGTTGGAGGCCTGAGTAGAATAAAGCAACAAATAGAGAAGGGATAGAGGGAATAGGAAATGAAGCAACATCTGATTCAGATTGCTTATGGGAGCCAAAGGTCCTTGTAATGTTATATTGTCTCTAGATTGTAATCATTCTCTGGGAGCAGGTTTCTTTTCTGTAAATCCTTTTCTCTGGGAGCAGGTTTCTTGGGGGACTTTTGGAGGCAGCCTTAGTTTTAGTTCCAATACCAGTAATCCCCAAAAATGCAGCCAGGAGTTAAAGTCCAGATCTTATATTATGTCCTACAAAGTCTTGAATCTTTTCCTGTCAGAATGTCTCCAGCCAGCTTGAGTCTCTGACTCCCTCTGAATCCAAAGCCTCCAGCCAGCACAAAGTTAGATGTGGGAATGAAATCTTGACTCTGAATCTCCTAGAGTATGGGAATCAGACTCTGCCTCTGAGAGTGTGGGATTGTGGGTTTCCCAGAATTCAGTCTTAGATGTGAATTTCCAGGAAGTCCATGAGCAGGCTTTTCTTTTAGACTTGTGAATCTGCTGGACTTGTGAATCCACTGAAACCTCACTCTCAATATCCTTGAGTTTCCTTGAAGTTCTCCTCTTGACTCATTCCAGACTGCCTTCCAGACTGACTCCTCCACTCAATGTTGGCTCCTTATATCCTCCCAGAGAATGGGCTTGTGGGTACTCCATGGGCTTCTGGGAACCCATTAAGGAAGCAATGAGTGAACTCCTTTAAAGATGTAAACTCCTTTAAAGGTTTGAACTACTTTAAAGGTGTGAATTCTGAACTAGAGAATTGTTAAGTACTGACTTAGCACCTTGTAAGGATCCTAGCAGGTCCCTAATCTACTCTCAAGAATATTTGAATCTAAGTATGCAAAGTTTAGTTATTTAAATTTCTAAGTTTTCTTCAGAGTAGAAACAAAGAAAGATTTGTGAATTTGTGCTTTCCAAAAGGCCTTCAAGTTACCTGTTCTTGATAGAGTCCAACTGGTTTAGTATGTGTATGTGTATATGTATGTGTATTCACTCATATTAACTAATATATAAATTAATTAATATTTTGTTTTCCTCTTTTTATAAGTAAAAAATTATTAAGCTATATCATCTCGATGTGATTAACTGCACTGAAATGTAGTAGTAAAAAAAAATACAAGTTGATCTTCTGTTTTTTCTGTCATTGCATGTGAGTCATTATTAATTGATTTTTATTTTTAAAAAACTCTTTTTATTATAGCTTTTTATTGACAGAACATATGCATGGGTAATTTTTCAACATTGTCCCTTGCACTCACTTCTGTTCCAACTTTTACCTTCCCTCCCTCCACCCTCTCCACTAGAAAAAGGGCTGCCACAAACATTTTTGCACACAAAAGTCCCTTTCCCTTCTTTAATATCTCGTTGGGATATAAGCCCAGTAATAACACTGCTGGATCAAAGGGTATTCACAGGTTGATAACTTTTTGAACATAGTTCCAGATTGCTCTCCAGAATCATTGGATCCATTCACAACTCCATCAAAAATGCATTAGTGTCCCAATTTTCCTACATCCCCTCCAACATTCATCACTATCTTTTCCCGTCATCTTAGCCAATCTGACAGATATATAGTGGTATCTCAGAGTGGTCTTAATTTTCATTTTTCTGCTCAATAGTGATTTGGAACACTCTTTCATATGAGTGGAAATAGTATCAAGTTTATCATTTGAAAATTGTCTGTTGAGGCGGAGCCAAGATGGCGGAGAAGAAACACACGACTCTGTAAAGGTCCTCACTCCCTCACAACCAATTAGATAAATTAAGTCTCAGAATTAGCTCAGGACTGATAGATACCACAAGGACTGGAAGCACGACTTACCAGCTGAAGAGAATCTGGAGTTTCAGCAGGAAAGGTCAGTCCCCAGGGGAGGAAGAAGAGAGGCCAGCACAGACGGCTGGGTGCTAGCATACTGCGCCGATTGCGCTGGGAAGGGCTCTGGGATCAGAGAAGCCACTGAGGTAAAGGAATCTGGCACAGGCTGTTAGCTCTTCTCTGCTAATTATTTAGCAGTTCAGAAGAGAAAGCCAAAATATTTTAAAAGTCAGATTAGATTTTCCCCGGACCCTGGAGGTGACTCAGCAGATCTCGGCATCAGGGGGTGTGGCCTCAGCTACCTCCTGAGAATAGTTAAGAGATTGACAAGTGGGTGGATACGGCCCAAGGCAACACACACTGCCTAGCTTAGCTGGAGGGAGTGGAACTCAGCTCCAGGAAGTCCAAGAGAAGCGGAACCTTTGAACTAGGGATCGCGGTTTCTGGCAGACACTTCCAGTTTGAGCACAGGGGCTTCTCACGTCACCTGCTGCAGACATCCACTCCCCACCCGGACACATAGGCTGGGCTTCGTGCTGTCTTTACTATTCAACGTCCTAAAGCACAGCAGTGCTAATCACCTCTGAGGCACTTCCAGGGAGGGGGTGGGGAACTCTCTCCCAGAGCTCTATCTTAGCTCAGGCGCAGGAGCCGCTGCATCCATCTGGTCTGGGAGGAAGCTGGTAAAGAAGTAAATAAATAATTTCCTACCCCAGGGACAGACCCCAAAAGATTTTTTAAATATGAGCAAAAAAGCCAGAAAAACTATAGATTCCTTCTACACAGAGAAAGAGCGGGTATCCAACCCCGAGGAAGTTAACAGCAGAGAGACAGCAGATAACAACCCAAAGGGGAACGATTCCTGCCCCCCATCACATCACTCTCTCCTAGAAGAAACTCTTAAAGAATTAAGGGAGTTTGAAGAAAAATGGGGAAAGGAAAGGGAAGCTATGATAGAGAATAACAACGTCCTGAAATTGGAGTTGGAAAAAATAAAGAATTCACAGGAGATGCAGGGAAACAAAATTTGTGAATTAGAAAAGGTTAAAAAAACACAGGAAAGTAGGATTTCTGAATTGGAAAAGATAAAAAAGTCTCAAGAAAATAGAATTTCTGAATTGGAAAAAGAAAATAATTCTCAAAAAAAAAAATTAGGGAAATTGAAAAAAATTCAATAGAGCAAAATAATTCATTTAAAAACGAAATTGGGCATTTACAAAAAGAACTAAAAACTGTGAAAGAAGAAAATAACTCCTTAAAAGTCAGGATGGAACAAATAGAAATGAATGATTCACAGAGAACCCAAGAATCAGTCAAACAAAACAAAAAAAATGAGAAGCTGGAGAACAACGTCAAATACTTACTGGGAAAATCTATAGACCTGGAAAATAGATCTAGGAGAGATAATCTGTGGATTATTGGACTTCCAGGAAACTGTGACCAAAAAAAGAGCGTAGATTCTATTTTACAGGAACTTATTAAAGAGAACTGTCCAGAGATAATAGAAACAGAAGGGAAAGTAGATGTGGAAAGAATTCATCGAACTCCTTCTGAAATAGACCCTAAAAAAAGAACACCACGGAATATAGTGGCTAAGCTGCAGAATTACCACACAAAGGAGAAAATCCTGCAAGCAGCTAGAAAAAAACAATTTAAATACCAAGGTGCCACAATAAGGGTCACCCAAGATCTGGCTGCCTCAACATTAAGAGATAGAAGGGCCTGGAACCTGATATTCCGTAAGGCAAAAGATCAAGGACTGCAACCAAGAATGAACTACCCAGCTAAGTTTAGCATCTTTTTCCATGGAAGAAGATGGTCATTCAATGAAACAGAGGAATTCTATAGGTTTCTAAGAAAAAAACCAGATTTAAATAAAAAATTTGATCTACATCCACAAGACTGAAGAGAAACAGAAAAAGGTACACAGAACCCTTGAGAACTGTAACTCTGTTGTGGGTATATAAAAAGTACTCAAGGATAATTTGATTTTACTGATATAAAAGAAAAAAAGGGGGGTGTAGTAAAGGGAAGGAGGTCGGTTCAGAAAAAGGGGAAGGAATGATAAAAAGAGGGAAACTACATCCCAGGAAGAGGCATAGAAAATACACCATATCTGAGGGAACTTAGTGAGGGGGAGAATCATTGTGTGAATCTTACTCTCATCAGGAGAGGCTCAAAGAGTAAATGATTAACATATTTGTTTTTCAGAGAATTTTCTCTCACCTCATTAAAAGGGGGGAGAGGAAAAGGGAAAAGGAAAAGGAGAATAAGTGAAGGGACTTAGAGGGAGGGGGGAGGGATACTAAAAAAAAAAAGGGAGGGTTGCGCATCACAAGGGGGGTCTGTAAATTAAATATCGGGGAGGGGGATCAGGGGGGTCAAGGGAAAAAAGCATAATCTGGAGATAATACGATGGCAGGAAATACAGAATTAGTAATTTTAACTGTAAATGTAAATGGGATGAACGATCCCATCAAACGGAGACGGATAGCAGATTGGATCAAAAAGCAGAACCCTACAATATGTTGTCTACAGGAAACACACTTAAAGCAGGGAGATACATACAGAGTAAAGGTAAAAGGTTGGAGCAGAATCTATTATGCTTCAGGTAAAGCCAAAAAAGCAGGAGTAGCTATCCTTATCTCAAATCAAGCAAAAGCAGAAGTAGATCTCGTTAAAAAAGATAAGGAAGGAAACTATATCCTGCTGAAAGGTAGCATAAATAATGAAGCCATATCAATACTAAACATATATGCACCAAGTGGTATAGCATCTAACTTTCTAAAGGAAAAGTTAAGAGAACTGCAAGAAGAAATAGACAGTAAAACTATAATAGTGGGAGATCTCAACCTTGCACTCTCAGATTTAGACAAATCAAACCACAAAACAAACAAGAAAGAAATTTAAAAAAGTAAATAGAACATTAGAAAAACTAGGTATGATAGACCTTTGGAGAAAACTGAATGGCAATAGAAAGGAATATACTTTCTTCTCAGCAGTTCATGGAACCTACACAAAAATAGACTATATATTAGGACATAAAGATCTCAAAATTAAATGTAGGAAGGCAGAAATAATAAATGCCTTCTTCTCAGATCACAATGCAATAAAAGCTACATTCAGTAAAAAGTTAGGGGTAAATAGACCAAAAAGTAATTGGAAACTGAATAATCTCATCTTAAAGAATGACTGGGTGAAAGAGCAAATTATAGAAACAATTAACAATTTCACCCAAGATAATGACAATGATGAGACATCATATCAAAATCTTTGGGATGCAGCTAAAGCAGTAATAAGGGGAAATTTTATATCTTTAGAGGCTTATTTGAAGAAAATAGAGAAAGAGAAGATTAACGAATTGGGCTTACAACTTAAAAGGCTAGAAAAAGACCAAATTATAAACCCCCAACCAAAAATTAAACTTGAAATACAAAAATTAAAAGGAGAAATCAATAATATTGAAAGTAAAAAAACTATTGAATGAATAAATAAAACCAAGAGTTGGTTTTATGAAAAAGCCAATAAAATAGATAAACCTTTGGTAAATTTGATCAAAAAAAAGAAAGAGGAAAATCAAATTGATAGTCTTACAAATGAAAAGGGGGATCTTTCCACCAATGAAGAGGAAATTAGAGAAATAATAAGGAGTTACTTTGCCCAACTTTCTGCCAATAAATTTGATAACTTAAGTGAAATGGATGACTTCCTCCAAAAATATAGGCTCCCTAGATTAACAGAGGAGGAGATAAATTGCTTAAATAATCCCATTTCAGAAAAAGAAATAGAACAAGCTATTAATCAACTCCCCAGGAAAAAATCCCCAGGACCAGATGGATTCACATGTGAATTCTACCAAACATTTAAAGAACAATTAGCCCCAATGTTATATAAATTATTTGAAAAAATAGGGGATGAAGGAGTCCTACCAAACTCCTTTTATGACACAGACATGGTACTGATACCTAAACCAGGTAGATCAAAAACTGAGAAAGAAAATTATAGACCAATCTCCTTAATGAATATTGATGCTAAAATCTTAAATAAGATATTAGCAAAAAGACTTCAGAAAATCATCTCCAGGATAATACACTATGATCAAGTAGGATTTATTCCAGGAATGCAGGGCTGGTTTAATATCAGGAAAACTATTAATATAATTGACCATATTAATAATCAAATTAATAAGAACCATATGATCATCTCAATAGATGCAGAAAAAGCATTTGACAAAATCCAACATCCATTCCTACTAAAAACTCTTGAGAGTATAGGAATAAATGGACTATTCCTTAGAATAATCAGGAGCATATATTTAAGACCTTCAGTAAGCATAATATGCAATAGAAATAAACTGCAACCTTTCCCAGTAAGATCAGGAGTGAAACAAGTTTGCCCACTATCACCATTACTATTCCATATAGTACTAGAAACTACCAAAGAAAAGTCAGGAATTATATGAGAAAAATTACAAAACACTTGCCACAAAAATAAAATCATATTTAAATAATTGGAAAGACATTCAGTGCTCTTCGATAGGCCGAGTGAATATAATAAAGATGACAATACTCCCCAAACTAATCTATTTATTTAGTGCTATACCAATCAGACTCCCAAGAAACTATTTCAATGACCTAGAAACAATACCAACAAAATTCATATGGAAGAATAAAAGGTCGAGAATTGCAAGGGAACTAATGAAAAAAAACCTCAGAGGAAGGTGGTCTAAGTGTACCTGATCTAAAGCTATATTATATAGCAGCAGTCACCAAAACCATTTGGTATTGGCTAAGAAATAGACCGGTAGATCAGTGGAACAGATTAGATACAAAGGACAAAAAAGGATACATATATAGCAACCTAATCTTTGACAAACCCAAAGATACCAACATTAGGGATAAAAATTCATTATTCGGAAAAAACTGTTGGGAAAACTGGAAATTAGTATGGCAGAAATTAGATATGGATCCACACTTAACACCATATACCAAGATAAGATCAAAATGGGTCCATGATTTAGGCATAAAGAGGGAGATAATAAATAGATTAGAGGAACAGAGGATAATCTACCTCTCAGACTTGTGGAGGAGGAAGGAATTTATGACCAGAGGAGAACTAGAGATCATTATTGATCACAAAATAGAAGATTTTGATTACATCAAACTAAAAAGTTTCTGTACAAATAATACTAATGCAAACAAGATTAGAAGGGAAGTAACAAATTGGGAAAATATTTTTAAAAACAAAGGTTCTGACAAAGGTCTCATTTCCAAAATATATAGAGAACTGACCCTAATTTATAAGAAACCAAATCATTCTCCAATTGATAAATGGTCAAAGGATATGAACAGACAATTCTCAGAGGAAGAAATTGAAACTATATCCACTCACATGAAAGAGTGTTCCAAATCACTACTGATCAGAGAAATGCAAATTAAGACCACTCTGAGATACCACTACACACCTGTCAGATTGGCTAAGATGACAGGAACAAATGATGATGAATGTTGGAGGGGATGTGGGGAAACTGGGACACTAATACATTGCTGGTGGAGTTGCGAAAGAATCCAGCCATTCTGGAGAGCAATCTGGAATTATGCCCAAAAAGTTATCAAACTGTGCATACCCTTTGACCCAGCAGTACTACTACTGGGATTATATCCCAAAGAAATACTAAAGAGCGGAAAGAGACATATATGTGCCAAAATGTTTGTGGCAGCTCTTTTTGTTGTAGCTAGAAACTGGAAGATGAATGGATGTCCATCAGTTGGAGAATGGTTGGGTAAATTGTGGTATATGAAGGTTATGGAATATTATTGCTCTGTAAGAAATGACCAGCAGGAGGAATACAGAGAGGCCTGGAGAGACTTAAATCAACTGATGCTGAGTGAAATGAGCAGAACCAGAAGATCACTGTACACTTCAACAACAATACTGTAAGAGAATGTATTCTGATGGAAGTGGAAATCTTCAACATAAAGAAGAGCCAACTCACTTCCAGTTGATCAATGATGGACAGAGGTAGCTACACCCAGAGAAGAAACACTGGGAAGTGAATGTTAATTGTTAGCACTAATATCTGTCTGCCCAGGTTGCATGTACCTTCGGATTCTAATGTTTATTGTGCAACAAGAAAATGATATTCACACACATGTATTGTACCTAGACTATATTGTAACACATGTAAAATGTATGGGATTGCCTGTCATCGGGAGGAGGGAATAATGGGAGGGGGGGATAATTTGGAAAAATGAATACAAGGGATAATATTATAAAAATATATATATATAATTAAAAAAAAAAAAAAAAAAGAAAATTGTCTGTTCATGCCCTTTGACTATCAATGGGAGAAAGGCTTGACTTCTTATAAATTAGAGTTAATTCTCTATATATTTTGGAAATGAGGCCTTTATCAGAACCTTTAATTGTAAAAATGTTTTCCTAGTTTATTTCTTCCCTTCTAATCTTGTTTGCATTAGTCTTGTTTGTAGAAAAGCTTTATAACTTGATATAATGAACATTTTCTATTTTGTGACCAATAATGATCTCTATTTCTCCTTTGGTCACAAATTCCTTCCTCTTCCACAAGTCTGAAAGGTAAACTCTCCTCTGTTCCTCTAATCTATTTATGATCTCATTCTTTATGCCTAAATCATGGACCCATTTTAATCTTATCTTGGTATATGGGGTTAAGTGTGGGTCTATGCCTAATTTCTGCCATGCTAATTTCCAGTTTTTCCAGCAGTTTTTGTCAAATAGTGAATTTTTATCCCAAAAGTTGGGATCTTTGGGTTTGTCAAACATTAGATTGCTATAGTTATTCACTATTTTGTCCTGTGAACCTAACCTATTCCACTGATCAACTTGGGCTATTTCTTAGCCAATACCAAATGGTTTTGGTAACTACTGCTTTATAATCTAATTTTTAGATCTGTTACAGCTAGGCCACCTTCATTTGATTTTTTTTATTAGTTCCCTTGAAATTCTTGATCTTTTGTTCTGCCATATGAATTTTGTTGTTGTTTTTTCTAGGTCATTAAAATAGTTCTTGGGAGTCTCATTGGTATAGCACTAAATAAATAGATCAGTACGAGTTGATATTTTGTTTTGTTTTGTTTAATTTCCTGTTGATTTTCCTATATCATTGGATATACCATGAATTTATAAGAGTTTAAGTGGGTAAAACCATTATAGTACACCCGAAAACCTATAAAAGGAGTAAGCACCATGACTTAAAAAAGGTTTAGAACTATGAATAGTCATTGCCAAATCTCTAAAACAGATGAAAACTTTGGCATTTCTCAAAAGCATCCAGTAAAGCTGCATAGAGCTTTTAACTAATAGAGGGTGGGATTGAGAATGCTTATAGTTAGTTATTCAGAAGTATTAAACAAATTATCACTTGTGCCTCCTGAAAGGTAAGGGAAGAATAAAGAGATTCCTTTGAGCCAAACCTATAGACTGTCAACATATATATGGATACTTAATGACTTCAATAAAATTACTGAATGAGCAAGGGCATATAGAGAAATATAGTTCAGTATGAAGAAATGGAAGAGATTGAAAGTGTGTATCCTGTTCAGAAGCTTTCCTCAGATAGATCATGGATACTTTTTTTAAATAATAAAGTTATAAAACATTGAAGATGGTGAGTAGCAAACAATATTACAAATGCAAAGAAAGAAATGTCTCTATTTAAAAAGATAAGAAATGTTTTATTACCCACATGAAGATTATTTCTGAATTTGCTGCCTGCAAACAAGCTGGCAAGCTGACCAGTATTTTTTAGAGAATAGGTAAAAATCAATCCTAAACAGGCAGATAGGATAAAAATGGGAGAGACTGGGTAAAGACAAATATAAAATACAAACTCTTCCAACATTATTTTTGCAACTAAATTACTGGTGTCAAAGAGATAAGCAATTAAAGATAAATAAAAATGGAAGAGAGTTTAAGTTATGTAGAGGGGGTAAAGATATCCAAATAAAGAAGAAGAAAACAGTGCAAAGTAAGTATGGAAATGATAATGGAAAAGTACTAAATATAATATTCTAACCTTTGATTTGGTGATATATTATTTTCTCTGTTAAGGAGAAATACCTTTGGAGTGGAAAGGGGAGATCAAAAATATCTAACAGGTAGTTGTTATTCAAGAAGATAGTAAGAATGTCCCAAATTGTCTTTAATAAATTCAAGTTAGGGGGCGGAGACAAGATGGTGGAGAAGATACACACAAATTTGTAAGCTCCCTTCTTCCCTCATTACCAATTAGTTAAATCAGCCTCAAAAATAATGCTGGACTGATAGAAACCACAAGGATTAGAAGCACAACATGCCAGCTGAAGAGAATCCAAGGGGAGGAAGAAAAAAGGCCAGCACAGATGGTTAGGTGCTGATTGGGCTGGGAGAACTCTGGGATTAGAGAAGCCACTGAGATAGAGGAATCTGAGACAGGCTGTTAGCTCTTCTCTGCTTATAAAAACAGCAGTTCAGAAGAGAAATCAAGCCACTTTAATATATAAAGCTAGATCCTAGAACCATCCCAATCCGGAAGTGACCTAACAGATCTTGGCACAGCTGTGAAGCTCCCTTCTGCTGTCCAGGGCTTCATCTTGGGGTAGTTAAGAGCTTGAACAGCGGAGACACAGCCAGAGGCAACATCTAATCCACATAGGGCCAGGCTTGGCCTGAGGCTGGGGAACTCTAGCAGCTGCAGAATTCACAGAAAAGCAGAACTCCCAGAGAAGTGTAACCTTTGAAGTAGGGACCACAGTTTCCAGGGAGACACTTCCAGTTTGAGCTCAGGGGCTTTTCACTTCAGCTGCTGATATCCATGCTCCACAGGATGCATTGGTTAGGCTTTGTGTCCCTTTTACTGTTCAGTCTTAAACCTCAAGGAAGTTGCTGGGAGACGCACAGCGGGGTCCTTCACTGGGCAACCCTCATAGTGCAGCCATATCACCTCTGAGGCATTTCTGGTGAGGGGGAGGAGAACTCTCTCAAAGAGGTCTCTCTTAGCTCAGGCACAGGAGCCACTGCATCCATCCAGTCAGGGAGGAAGCTGGCAAATAAGTGAATAAATAAACTTCTTACCCCAAGGGCAGACCCCAAAAGATTTTTAACAATGAGTAAAAAGCTGAAGAGAATGATTGATTCCTACTACACAGAGAAAGAGGGGGTATCCAACCCTGAGGAAGTTAACAGCAGAGAGCAGATAATACTCTAAAGGGGAATGATACCTGCCTCCCATCACATAACTCTCTCCCAGAAGAGACTATTAAAAAGTTAAGAGAGTTTGAAGAAAAATGGGAAAAGGAAAGAGAAGCTATGATAGAGAATAACAATGTCCTGAAATTTGATTTGGAAAATATAAAGAATTCACAGGAGATGCAGGGAAACAAAATTTGTGAATTAGAAAATGTTAAAAAATCACAGAAAAGTAGAATTTCTGAATTGGAAAAGATAAAAATGTCTCAAGAAAGTAGGATTTCTGAATTGTAAAAAGAAAATAACTCTCTAAAAAATTAGGGAAATGGAAAAAAATTCAATAGAGCAAAATAATTCATTTAAAAACTCAATTGTGCATATACAAAAAGAACTAAAAATGTGAAGGAAGAAAATAACTCATTAAAAATCAGGATGGAACAAATAGAAATGAATGATTCATTGAGAATCCAAGAATCAGTCAAACAAAAAAAAATAAAAAATGAAAAGCTGGAGAATAGCATCAAATACTGGGAAAATCTATAGACCTGGAAAATAGATCTAGGAGAGATAATCTGAGGATCATTGGACTTCCCGAAAACTATGATCAAAAAAAGAGCCTAGATTCTATTTTACAGGAAAGCATCTAAGAGAACTGTCTAGAGATAATAGAAACAGAAGGGAAAATAGGCATTGAAAGAATTCATCAAACAGCTTCTGAAAAAGACCCTAAAAAAAGAACTCCACGGAACATTGTGGCTAAGCTACAGAACTACCAAACAAAGGAAAAAATATTGCAAGCAGCTAGAAAAAAGCAATTCAAATATCAAGGGGCTACAATAAGGGTCACTCAAGATCTGGCTGCCTCCACATTAAAAGATAGAAGGGCCTGGAACCTGATATTCCAAAAGGCAAAAGATCAAGGATTGCAACCAAGAATAAACTGCCCAGCCAAGTTTAGCATTTTCTTCCATGGAAGAAGATGGTCATTCAATGAAACAGAGCAATTCCATTTGTTTCTAAGAAAAAAAACCAGACTTAAACAAAAAATTTGATCTACATCCGCAAGACTGAAGAGAAACAGAAAAAGGTAAAAAGAACTCTTGAGATCTGTATCTCTGTTGTGGATATACAGAAAGTCCTCATGGATAATTTTATTTTACTCATATGAAAAAGGGGGAGTAGTAAAAGGAAGGGGGTAGTATCCGAAAAAGGGGCAGGAGTGATAAAAAGAGGGAAACTACATCCCAGGAAGAGGCATAGAAAATATACACATCTGAGGGAATTTAGAGAGGGGGGAGAAGCATTGTGTGAATCTTATTCTCATCAGAATAGGCTCAAAGAGTAAATAAGTGACATATTTGTTTTTCAGAGAATTCTCTTGCACCTCATTAAAAGGGGGGAGAGAAAAAGGGAAAAGGAAAAGGGGAATAAGGGAAGGGACTTGGAAGGAGGGGGAGGGATACTAAAAAGGGAGGACTGTGCGTCACAAGTGGGGTCTAGAAATTAAATATTGGGGAATGGGTTCAGGGGGGTAGAGGGAAAAAAGCATAATCTTGGGAAAATGTGATGGCAGGAAATACAGAATTAGTCATTTTAACTGTAAATGTGAATGGGATGAACTCTCCCATCAAATAGAGATGGATAGCAGACTGGATGAAAATTCAGAACCCTACAATATGTTGTTTACAGGAAACACACTTAAAGCAGGGAGATACATACAGAGTAATGGTAAAAGGTTGATGCAGAATCTATTATGTTTCAGGTAAAGCCAAAAAAGCAGGGGTAGCCATCCTTATCTCAAATCAAGCAAAAGCAGAAACTGATCTTATTAAAAGAGATAAGGAAGGAAACTATATCCTGCTAAAAGTTAGCATAGACAATAAAGTCATATCAATACTAAACATATATGCACCAAATGATATAGCATCTAACTTTCTAAAGGAAAAGTTAAGAGAGTTGCAAGAAGAAATAGACAGTAAAACTATAATAGTGGGAGATCTCAACCTTGCACTCTCAGATTTAGACAAATCAAACCACAAAACAAGAAAGAAATTTAAAAATAAATATAGAACATTAGAAAAACTAGGTGTGATAGACCTTTGGAGAAAACTGAATGGTGATAGAAAGGAGTATACTTTCTTCTCAGCAGTTCATGGAACCTATACAAAAATAGACTATATATTAGAACCTAAAGATCTCAAAATTAAATGCAGGAAGGCAGAAATAATAAATGCCTTCTTCTCAGATCACAGTGAAATAAAAAATACATTCAGTAAGAAGTTAGGGGTAAATAGACCAAAAAGTAATTCGAAACTGAATAATATCATCTTAAAGAATGACTGGGTGAAACAGCAAATTATAGAAACAATTAATAATTTCACCCAAGATAATGACAATGATGAGACATCACACCAAATTCTGAGGCATGAAGCTAAAGTAATAATAAGGGGAAATTTTATATCTTTAGAGGCTTATTTGAAGAAAATAGAGAAAGAGAAGATTAATGAATTGGGCCTGCAACTTAAAAAGCTAGAAAAAATACCAAATTAAAAACCCCCAACCAAAAATCAAACTTGAAATACAAAAATTAAAAGGAGAAATCAATAATATTGAAAGTAAAAAAAACTATTGAATTAATAAATAAAACCAAGAGTTGGTTTTATGAAAAAGCCAATAAAATAGATAAACCTTTGGTAAATCTGATCAGAAAAAGGAAAGCAGAAAATCAAATTGTTAGTCTTACAAATGAAAAGGGGGATCTTTCCACCAATGAAGAGGAAATTAGAGAAATAAGGAGTTACTTTGCCCAACTTTATTCCAATAAATTTGATAACTTAAGTGAAATGGATGACTACTCCAAAAATATAGGCTTCCTAGACTAACAGAGGAAGAGATAAAGGAATAAATTGACTATTCCTTAGAATAACCAGGACATATATTTACAACCATCAGGAAGCATAATATGCAATGGAGATAAACTGAAACCTTTCCCAGTAAGATCAGGAGTGAAACAAGGTTGCCCACTATCACCATTACTACTCCATATTGTATTAGAAATGTTAGCCGTGGCAATAAGAGTCGAGAAAGAGATTAAAAGAATAAGAGTAGGTAATGAGGAAATCAAACTATCACTCTTTGCAGATGATATGATGGTATACTTAGAAAAACCCAGAGATTCTAATGAAAAGTTATTAGAAATAATTCACAACTTTAGCAAAGTTGCTGAATATAAAATAAATCCACATAAATCATCAGCATTTTTATATATCACCAACAAAATGCAACAGCAAGTGATACAAAGATAAATTCCATTCCAAACAAATGTTGAGAGTATAAAATATTTGAGAATCCATCTACCAAAGAAAAGTCACTAATTACATGAGCAAAATTACAAAACACTTGCCATAAAAAAAAATCAGATTTAAATAATTGGAAAGACTTCCAGTGCTCGTGGATAGGCCGAGCTAATATAATAAAGATGACAATACTCCCCAAACTAATCTATTTATTTAGTGCTATACCAATCAGACTCCCAAGAAACTATTTTAGTGACCTAGAAAAAATAACAACAAAGTTCATATGGAAGAATAAAAGGTCGAGCATTTCAAGGTAATTAATGAAAAAAAGTCAGATGAAGGTGGTCTAGGTATACCTGAACTTAAACTATACTATGTAAGCAGCAGTCACCAAAACTATTTAATATTGGTTAGAAAATAGACCAGTCGATCAGTGGAACAAATTAGGTAAAAAGGACAAAAAAGGGTCCAACTATAGCAATCTAGTGTTTAATAAACCCAAAGATACCAACATTAGGGATAAAAATGCATTATTTGAAAAAAAAAACTGTTGGGAAAACTGGAAATTAGTATGCCAGAAATTAGTCATGGACCCACTCTTAACACCATATACCAAGATAAGATCAAAATGGGTCCATGATTTAGGCATAAAGAATGAGATCATAAATAAATTAGAGGAACAGATGATAGTCTACTTCTCAGACCTGTGGAGGAGGAAGGAATTTATAACCAAAGGAGAACTAGAGATCATTATTGATCACAAAATAGAAGATTTTGATTACATCAAACTAAAAAGTTTCTGCACAAATAATATTAATTCAAACAATATTAGAAGGGAAGTAACAAATTGGGAAAATACTTTTATAGTTAAATGTTCTGATAAAGGTCTCATTTCTAAAATATATACAGAATTGATCCTAATTTATAAGAAATCAAAACATTCTCCAACTGATAAATGGTCAAAAGAACAGACAATTCTCAGATAATGAAATTGAAAACATATCCACTCATGTGAAAGAGTGTTCCAAATCACTATTGATCAGAGAGATGAAAATTAAGACAACTCTGAGATATCACTACACACCTGTCATTGGCTAAGATGACAGGAAAAAATAATGATGAATGTTGGAGGGGATGTAGGAAAACTGGGACACTAATGCATTGTTGGTGGAGTTGTGAAATAATCCAACCATTCTGGAGAGTAATTTTGAACTATGCCCAAAAAATTATCAAACTGTGCTTGCCCTTTGATCCAGCTACTGGATTTGATTCTACTACTGGGTTTATATCCCAAAGAAATACTAATGAAGGGAAAGGGACCTGTGTGTGCCAAAATGTTTGTGGCAGCTCTTTTCATAGTGGCTAGAAACGGGAATATGAATGGATGTCCATCAATTGGAGAATGGTTGGGTAAATTATGGTGTATGAAGGCTATGGAATATTATTGCTCTGTAAGAAATGACCAACAAAATGAATTCAGAAAGGCTTGGAGAGACCTGCATGAACTGATGCTGAGTGAAATGAGCAGAACCAGAAGATCACTATACACTTCAACAATAATACTGTATGAGGATATATTCTGATGGAAGTGGATATCTTCAACATAAAGAAGATATAACTCACTTCCAGCTGATTAATGATGGACAGAAATAACTACACCCAGAGAAGGAACACTGGGAATTGAATGTAAAATATTAGCAAAATATTAGCACTACTGTCTATCTACCCAGGTTACTTATACCTTCAGAATCCAATACTTAATGTGCAACAAGAAAATTGGATTTACACACGTATATTATATCTAGGTTATACTGTAACACATGTAAATTGTATGAGATTGCCTGTCATCTAGGGGAGGGAATAGGGGGAGGGAGGGGAAAATCTGGAAAAATGAATACAAGGGATAATGTTATAAAAAAAATTACTTATGCATATATACTGTCAAAAATGTATAATTATAAAATTAATAAAACAAATAAATAAATAAATTCTAATTACTTGACTTAGGTGAAAAGCTTCCTTGAGTACTAAAATAAATAGTATGAACAAATAATATCACGAAGCTATTTTGTTTGAAATAATTAAATTATATGCTCCTTGAAACAAGTGCAAGGTGGGTCTTCTTTTATACACCTAATACTTAGCATAGTGCCTAGCACTGAGAAAACAGTATACCAGGAGGGGTAATGTGTAATTAGTCTGGAACAAATCAAACTCAAGAATTCTATCCTTGGAGAGATAGAAAGCCACTGAAAAATCATGAAAAGAATAAAGAAATGGTAATTCTTAGAAATGTCATTTTGGCAGCTTTGAGGAGAATGGAATGGAGAAGTGAAAAAATGAGGTTAGGGAAATTAACTAGGAAATTATCATTTAAACTCTTCATATAAAGTGATGGGCACATAAAGCATTTTGAACTGATAGACATGCAAGTGGAGAAAAAGGGACAGATGCAAAGATGTTATGAAGGTAAAAATAATGAGATTTGGCAACTGATTGGTTATAGCACAAAAAGAAAATAAAGAAAATTCAATTATAACTGTCAAACTCTGAAAATAAGGAAGATGAGTTCCATCAAAAGAAATAGAAAAATTAGGAAGAAAGGCAGGTTTAAATGGGAGTATAATGAATTTCATTTTGGAAATGTTGAACCTGAATTATATATTAGATAACTAGCTAGTTGACTGGCTCATGAGAAAGATGAGCTAGATGTATAAATCTAGAAGTCATTTGTTTTTAAATTCAGCATAACTAACTAGATCATAGTGCAGGAATATATGGAAAGAAGAGAGAGGGTTCTGAAAATAGGTATGAAATATGTTCAAACATGGTTTAAAAAAATGGAACATCAATCAAAATTCTGAAAAAAAAAGACTGAGAAGAGTGAGTCAACCAGATAAAACAACAAATAACAACTAATTGACAGTACCATCTATAACAACCTAGGACAGAAAGAGCATGTAAGATTAGATGTTGGTCAACAATGTCAAATGTTAGTATTGAAAACTTTGGTCAATGAAATTCTTTGGTTAGCTGAGAATTATTCAGAACTCCCCATCAGGTTAGAATTAGCTTGTTAGCATAGTTAATTGATCCTGGAGGCAATAAGGCCTAAGCTCAATTTTGGCCTTATAGGCTTACTAGTTATATGACCTAAGTTGCTTAATCTCTGACTTTGTTTCTTTACCTGATAAATGAGGATAATAGTAGGGTTGTTATAAAGAACAAATGACATAATATTTAAAAATTTCTTAGCATGTAGAAGGATAACTAGTTGATGGAGTTATATAGATATAAGCATACATGATATATAAATGTAGACATAAATATTTGCATAGCTATATAGAGACATAATTATATATGTAATCATAAACATGTGGATAGATAGATAGTTTTCCTTCTTTATCATTAACTACTAAAATTATCTTGAAAATTTTAAGAAGGGGTGAAGCCAAGGTGGTGGAGAGGACATAAGCATCTTCCTAAACTCTCCTGTACCGTCAATCTATTTTAGCAAAATTCAACCTTAGAATTAGTGCTTGACTATCAGAACCCACAAATATTGGGAGTACAACACATTACCAACTGAAGATAACCTTGAAATTCTCCAAAAAAGGTCTGTTTTGCTCAAGCGTGGGGATGGAACAGGGGTGGCACAGATCTCAGACAGTCAGTGAGAGCTTGGGAACAGCTCGCACTGAGCAGACCGGATGGGGCTGGAAAATGGCCTCTGCTGGCAGAAAATCTTCAGGGAAAACTCTACCACAGTGTAAGCTACTTTGTCCTGGCAGCAAGCCAGTAGATCAGCAGAGAAGCTATAAACATAGGGGGTAAAGACTATAATCCCAAAAGCTAGATTCTCTCAGGACCTGGCTACACCCACCCAGTACCAGGAGTAGGGTACTCATCATTATCCAGGTGCAGTTGCAGTTGTTGGTCCCAGGGCAGCCCTAGTAGTTGCCTTTCCACTGCTGCTGATTTCAGGACCTGATTTCAGTTCTGGGCCCAGACAGTGGGTGCTGTCCCACTGCCCCTTCACTGCCACTTCCTGTTGTCTGTAGAGGCAGCTTGGAAATATCCTACTGTCCCCAATAAGCAGACCTTAGTTTTTTTGTTTGTTTGGTTTTGGTTTTTTGTTTATTTTCAAAATGAACAAAAAGTCAAGGCTGGCTGTAACTATAAATACCTTATATATGGAAAGAGAGCAGACTTCAAATCCTGTGGAGACTAAAAATAGTTTGTCCCTGGATCCAAAGGTGGATATGATCTGGTCCCCATCACACAAGGCTTTCATAGAAGAAATTAAAAAGGCTCTCTCACAAGAGAGCTAGAAGAAAAATGGGGAAAGGAAAGGAAAGATTTGCAAGAGGGTCAGGATAAGTCATCATACTTATTAAAAGATAGAGTGAATAAAGTAGTTAACTCCCTGAAAAACAAAATTTGTGAATTAGAAAAAGAAAATAATTCTTAAAAAAAAACCAGAAAAATGGAAAAAAAATTCCATATGACAAAGGAACTCATTTAAAATCTCAATTGGACAAATATAAAAAGAAATTTTAAAAGTAAATGAAGAAAATAATTCATTAAAAATCAGACTGGAACAAATGGAAATGAATTACTTGAGAAGAAACCAAGAATCAGTCAAGCAAACCCCCCCCCCACAAAAAAAAAAAGAAAAAATAGAAAAAAATGTTAAATACCTACTTGGGAAAATAACAGACCTGGAAAATAGATCTAGGAGAGATAATCTAAGGATTGTTGGATTCCCTGAAAACCTTGATGATAAAAAGAGCCTAGACACTATTTTTTTTTTAATAATAACTTTTTATTGACAGAACATAAGCCTGGGTAAATATTTACAACATTATTGTTTGCACTCACTTAGGTTCCAACTTTTCCCTTCCCTCCCTCCACTCCCTCCCCTACATGGTAAGCAGTCTTATACATGTTAATTATGTTCTAGTATATCCTAGATAAAATATATGTGTGCAGAACTGAACAGTTCTTTTGTTGCACAGAAAGAAATGAATTTAGAAGGTAAAAATATTCTGGGAAGAAAAACAAAACTGCAAAAAGTTTACACTCATTTCCCAGTGTTCCTTTTCTGGGTATGGCTCATTCTGTCTATCATTGGTCAATTGGAACTGAATTAGATCTCTTTGTTGAAGATATCTACTTCCATCAGAATACATCCTCATACATTATCATTGTTGAAGTATATAATGATTTCCTGGCTCTGCTCATTTTACTTAGCATCAATTCATGTATGTCTCTCCAAGCCTCTCTGTATTCATCCTGCTGGTCATTTCTTACAGAACAATAATATTCTATAACATTCATATACCACAATTTAGCCAACCATTCTTCAATTAATGGGCATTGATTCATTTTCCAGTTTCTAGCCACTACAAAAAGGGTTGCCACAAATACTTTGGCACATATAGGTCCCTTTCTCTTCTTTAGTATTTCTTTGGGATATAAGCCCAGTAGTAGCACTGCTGGATCAAAGAGTATGCACAGTTTGACAACTTTTTGGGCATAATTCCAGATTGCTCTTCAGAATTGTTGTATTCGTTCACAGCTCCACCAACAATGTATCAGTGTCCCAGTTTTCCCACATCCCCTCCAGCATTCATCATTATCTTTTCTTGTCATCTTAGACAATCTGACAGGTGTGTAGTGGTATCTCAGAGTTGTCTTAATTTGCATATCGCTGATCAGTAGTGATTTGGAACACTCTTTCATATGAGTGGAAATAGTTTCAATTTCATCAATTGTCTGTTCATATCCTTTGACCATTTATCAATTGGAGAATGGCTTGACTCCATATAAATTAGAGTTAATTCTCTATATATTTTGGAAATGAGGCCTTTATCAGAACCTTTAACTGTAAAAATGTTTTCCCAGTTTGTTGCTTCACTTCTAATTTTGTTTGCATTAATTTTGTTTATACAAAGGCTTTTTAGTTTGTAATCAAAATTTTCTATTTTGTGATCAATAATGATCTCTAGCTCTCCTTTGGTCACAAATTCCTTCTTCCTCCACAAGTCTGAGAAGTAAACTATTCTATGTTCCTCTAATTTATTTATGATCTCATTCTTTATACCTAAACCATGGACCCATTTTGATCTTATCTTGGTATATGGTGTTAAATGTGGGACCATGAGTAATTTCTACCATACTAATTTCCAGTTTTCCCAGCAGTTTTTGTCAAATAGTGAATTCTTATCCCAAAAGCTAGAATCTCTGGGTTTGTCAAACACTAGATTGCTATAGTTATTGACTATTTTGTCTTGTGAACCTAACTTATTCAATTGATCAACCAATCTATGTCTTAGCCAATACCAAATAGGTTTTGTAGTTGCTGCTTTATAATATAGTTTTAGATCAGGTACAGCTACTCTACCTTCATCTGATTTTTTTTTTTTTTATTAATTCCCTTGAAATTCTCGACCTTTTCTTCTTCCATATGAATTTTATTGTTATTTTTTCTCAGGTCATTCAAATAGTTTCTTGGGCGTCTGTAATGTGCTGTTGTCTCCAGAAGCTGCCGATTGCTCTCTGGGGGGAGATCTGCTGTGTCAACTCAAATCTCTCAGACAGATTCTTCTTCCTGTAGAGAACCATTGTCTCCAGACAGTTGCTGTTAACTCTCGTCCAGAGAAGTGATTTCCCTTCCTGTAGAGAGATGCCTCAAGTCTGGTTTAGAGCAGAGACTCCCTTTTTCCTCCAGAGCTGCCCTCTTTATCCTCCCAGAGAATGGGTGTGGGATAATGCAAGGGCTTCTGGGAAGAATTACTTTAACCAATGAACTTGCTCCTCCTAAGCATGCAAGCTCTTCCCCAGGAATTCACAAGTCAAACTCCCAGGAAAGGCCGGGACTAGAAAATTGTTAAGTACCGACTTAGCACTTAGTAAAAGCCTAATATCTCATTATCTCATTAGCACTTAGTAAGAACCTAACAGGCATCTGATTGGTATAGCATTAAATAATTAGATTAGTTTAGGGAGTATTGTCATGTTTATTATATTTGCTGGGCCTATCCAAGAGCACTTAATATTTTTTCAATTATTTAAATCTGACTTGATTTTTGTGGCAAGTGTTTTGTAATTTTGCTCATATAATTCTTTATATTCCTTTGGTAGGTAGATTCCCAAATATTTTATACTATTGACAATCATTTTGAATGGAATTTCTCTTTGTATCTCTTGCTGTTGGATTTTGTTGGTGATGTATAAAAATGCTGAGGATTTATGTGGACTTATTTTGTATCCTGCTATACACTATTTTTCAAGAAATCATCAAAGAGAATTGCCCAGATGTTATAGAAACAGAAGGTGAAATAGACATTGAAAGAATTCATTGATCACCTACTGAAAGAGATCCCAAAATCAAAACTCCAAGACATACTGTGGCTAAATTCCAGAACTATCAGACCAAGGGAAAAAAAAATACTACAAGCAGCCAAAAAAGTTTAAAAACAACAACAACAACAACAACAACAACAACAACAACAACAACAACAACAACAAAAAATTCAAATACCAAGGAGCCACAATAAGGATCACCCAGGATCTAGCAGCATCTACATTAAAGATTGAAGGGCCTGGACTCTGATATTACAAAAGGCAAAAGAACTTGTTATGCAGCCAAATAACTTACTCAGCCAAACTGAGCATTTTCTTCCAGGAATAGGTGAATACCATTTATTTATGATTTAAAAAAAAACAAAAAACAGAGCTAAACAAAAATTTGGCCTCAAAATGACTCGAGAAGCATAAAAAGGTTAAAAGAACTCGAGAATTGTATTTCTGTTATGGGTATATGTAAAGAGTACATGTATAATTTGGTTTTACTGTTATAATACAAAAAAAGGAACTAAAAGTGGAAAGGAAATTATACTAGAAAAGGGGAAAAGTGAAGGTAAAAGAGGGAAACCACATCTCACAAAGAGGCAAAGGAAATTTATCATATCTGAGAGAATGAAGAGAGAAGAATGAACACAATGTGTCTCTTACTCTCATTTAATTAGGCTCAAAGAGAAAATATTAGATATGTTTGGTTTCACCTCATTGAAAAGTGAGAAGGGAAAAGCAAAAATGGGAAGGGTAGACTCAATAGAAGGGAACATAGAGATAGTAAGGAAAAGGTTAAAGAAAAGGGGAGGGACTTTAAGGGGGAGGGAGGGATTTTAAAGAGGGAAGGCTGCATGAGGTAAGTGTTGCTCATAAGTCTAATACTGGGGAGGGGAGTAAGGGTGAAAGGAAAGAGCAAAGCATAATTTGGGGATAATAAGATGACAGGAAATACAGAATTAGTATTTTTGACCAAAAATGTGAATGGAATAAAATCCCCCATAAAGCAAAGGCAAATAGCAGACTAGATTAAAAGCCAGAATCTTACAATATATTGTTTACAAGAAAAACTCTTGAAGCAGGGCAATACATACAGACAAAGGTAAATGGCTGGAGGAGAATCTGTATGTGCTTCAAGTGAAGTCAGAAAAGCAGGAGTAGCCATCCTGATCTCAGATCAAGCAAAAGCAAAAATTGATCTAATTAAAAGAGATAAGGGAAGGCACTACATCTTGCTAAAGAATAGCATAAATAATGAAGCAATATCAATACTAAACATATAGGCATCAAGTAGTAATTCATCTACATTCCTAAAGCAGAAATAAAGAGAGCTGCAAGAAAAAATAGAAAATAATAATAATAATAGTAGGAGATCTCAACCTTACACTCTCAGAACTAGATAAATCAAACCACAAAATAAATAAGAAAGAAGTTATAGAAGTAAATAGAACACTAGTATAGTTAGGTATGATAGATCTTTGGAGAAAACTGAATGGAGACAGAAAGGAATATACTTTCTTCTCAGCAGTTCATGGAACCTATACAAAAATTGACCATATATTAGCACATAAAGACCTCAAATTCAAATGGAGAAAGAAAGAAATAGTAAAGGCATTTTTTTCAGATCACAATACAATTAAAAACCACATTCAATAAAAATCCAGGGGAAAATAAACCAAAAAGTAATTGGCAGCTAAATAATTTCATCCTAAAAAATGATTGGGTGAAACAGAAAATCATAGACACAATTAATCATTTCACCCAAGAGAATGATAATAATGAGATGTCATACCAAAATGTGTGGGATGCAGCCAATGTGGTAATAAGGGGAAAGTTTATATCTCTAGAGGATTAGTTGCATGAAACAGAGAAAGAGAAAATCAATGAATTAGGCTTGCAACTAAAAAAGCTATAAAAAGAGCAAATTACCCCCCCAATACTAAACATGAAATTCTAAAAATAAAAGTAGAGATCAATAAAATTGAAAGTAAAAAGACTATTAATTAATAAATAAAACTAAGAATTGGTTTTATGAAAACAACAAAATAGATAAACCTTCATAAATTTGATTAGAAAAAAAAAGAGGAAAATCAACTTGTTAATCTTAAAAATGAAAAAAGGAGATATTTCCACTAATGAAGAGGAAATTAGAGCAATAATTACGAGTTACTTTGCCCAACTTTATGCCAATATATTTGATAACTTAAATGACATGAATGAATACCTTCAAAAATATAGGTTGCCCAGATTAACAGAGGAAGAAGTAAATTAGTTTAATAGTCCCATTTTAGAAAAAATAAAATAGAACAAACTATTAATCAACTCCCTAAAAAAAAAAAAATCCCCTGGACCAGATGGATTTACATGTGAATTCTACCAAACATTTAAGGAACAATTAACTCCAATGGTATATAAACTATTTTAAAAAATAGGGAATGAAGGAGTCCTACTAAATTCCTTTTATGACACAGACATGGTACTGATACCTAAACCAGGAAGGATGAAAATAGAGAAATAAAATTATAGACCAATCTCCCTAATGAACATTGATGCAAAAATCTTAGATAAAATATTAGCAAAAAGATTACAGAAAATCATCTCCAGGTCAATATACCATGACCAAGTAGGATTTATACCAGGAATGCAGGGCTGGTTCAATATTAGGAAAACTATTAGCCTAATTGACTATATCAGTAATGAAATTAATGAAAGCCATATGATCATGTCAATAAATGTAGAAAAAACATTTGATAAAATCCAACACCCATTCCTATTTAAAAGATTAGAGAGTATAGGAATAAATAAATAGTCAGTAGCATCTATTTAAAATCATCAGTAAGCATCATATGTGATGGTACTAAACTGGAACAGTTCCCAGTAAAATCAGGAGTTGCCCACTATCACCTTACCATTCAATATTGTATTAGAAATGCTGGCTTTGGCAAAAAGAGATGAAAAAAGAAATTAAAGGAATTAGAGTAGATAATGAGGAAATCAAATTATCACTCTTTGCAGATGATATAATGGTATACTTAGAAAACCGCAGAGATTCTACTAAAAAGCTATTAGAAATAATCTGCAACTTTAGGAAAGGTGTAGGGTATAAAATAAATCTACATTAACCATGAATATTTTTATACATTACTAACTAAATCCAACAGCAAGAGATAGAAAGAAAAATTTTATTTAAAATAACAGTTGATAGTATAAAATATTTGGGAAGCTATCTGCCAAGAGAAAGTCAAAAACTATATGAGCAAAACTACAAAACATATTCCACACAAATAAAGTCAGATCTAAACAACTGGAAAAAATATTAAGTGCTCTTGGATACGTTGAGCGAATATAATAAAGATGACAATTTTACCAAAATTAATCTATTTATTTAGTGCTATACCAATCAGTCTCCCAAGAAACTATTTTAATGACCTAGAAACAATAACAACAGAATTCATCTGGAAGAATAAAATGTCAAGAATTTCAAAGGAACTAATGAAAAAAAATATCAAATGAAGGTGGTCCAGCTTCTCCTGATGTAAAACTATATTATAAAGTAACAGTCACCAAACCATTTGGTACTGGCTAAGAAATAGATTAGTTCATCAGTAGTTTAGGTTAGGTTCACAGGACAAAATAGTCAATAACTATAATAATCTAGTGTTTGAGAAACTCAAAAGCTCCCAGCTTTTACAATAAGAATTAATTATTTGACAAAAATTGCTGGGAAAATTGGAAATTAGTATGGCAGAAACTAGGTATTGACCAATATTTAACACTATACACCAAGATAAGATCAAAAATGGGTTCATGATCTAGGCATAAAGAATGAGATTATAAATAAATTAGAAGATAGGATCATTTACCTCTCAGACCTGTGGAGGATGAAGGAATTTGTGACCAAAGAAGAACTAGAGGTCATTGATCACACAATAGAAAATTTTGTTTATATTAAGTTAAAAGCTTTTGTACAAATAAAACTAATGCGGACAGGAATAGAAGTGAAGCAATAAACTGGGAAAACATTTTTACAGCTAAAGGTTCTGATAAAGGCCTCATCTCCAAAATATATAGAGAATTGACTCTAATTTACAAGAAATTAAGCCATACTCCAATTGATAAATGGTTAATGGATATGAACAATTTTCAGATGATCAAATTGAACTATTTCTACTCATATGAAAGGGTGTTCCAAATCAGTATTGATCAGAGAAAGGCAAAGTAAGACAACTTTGAGATACCACTACATACCTCTCAAATTGCCTAAGATGACAGGAAACAATAATGACAAATATTGGAGGGGATGAAGGCAAACTGGCACACTGATGCATTGTTGGTGGAGTTGTGAGCGGATTCAACCATTCTGGAGAACAATTTAGAACTGTATTCAAAAAGCTATCAAACTGTACATACCCTTTGATTCAGCAGTTTTTCTATTGGGCTTATATGCCTATGAGACATTAAAGAGGGGAAAGGGACCTGTATGTGCAAAAATGTTTGTGGCAGCCCTTTTCATGGTGGCTAGAAACTAGAGATTGAATGCATGCCCATCAATTGGAGAATGGCTGAATAAATTGTGGTATATGAATGTTATGGAATATTATTGTTCTATAAGAAATGACCAGCAGGATGAATACAGAGAGGCTTGGAGAGACATACATGAACTGATACTAAGTGAAATGAGCAGGACCAGGAGATCATTATACACTTCAACAACAATACTATATGATCATCAAATCTGATGAACGTGGCTCTCTTCAACAATGAGAGGATTCAGATCAGTTCCAATTGATCTATAATGAACAGAACCAGCAACACCTAGAGAAACAACACTGGGAAATGAGTATGGACCACAACATAATTATTTTTGTTATTGTTTGTTTGCATTTTTTTTCCTCAGGTTAATTTTTACCTTTTTTTCTAAATCTGATCTTTCTTGTACAACAAGATAATGGTATATTTATATATATATATATGTATATATATATATATATATATATATATATATATATATATATGTTGTATTTAACATATACTTTAATATATTTAACATGTAAGGGACTACCTGCTATCTAGGAGAGAGGGTGGAGGGAAGGAGGGGAAAAGTTGAAAAATAAGTTTTTGTAAGAGTTAATGTTGAAAAATAATTCATGCATATGTTTTGTATATATAAAAAAGGAAATTTCTATTTAACTTAGAAAATGAAATATATTTAATTGATTTTTATTTTTATTTGATGATTAAATATTTTACAGTGACAGGGTTATTATTATGAACCTCAATAATCACTGTATGTGTGTACCCACAAAATGCACACACACACACACACCCACACACACACACACACACACACACACACCTTGGAGCATAGGAAGAGCTGGAAAGATCATGGACTAGAAATCTGATGACCCAAGTTCTGATTTCAATTCTTCCATTAATTGTTTGTTTAACCTTTGCATGGTCACTTTATATTTCAAGGTCAGTTTCTTTTTCTGTAAATGAGTACAATGCATTTAAAGATTTCTATTATATATTTCACATGTAACATTGAATGAATATTGAATTTTTAAACTGAATTTCTTGTTTTAGCTTTATCATCATTCTTTTTCCTCTAAAACTTGAGATTGATATAAGTAGTAAGTAGCAAAGATAGGAATTGAACTCAGGTTCTTTGATTTTAAATTCAGTGCTCTTTCCACTATCCTAAGTTGTCTCAAAAGACTTGGTGGGCAAGGGTAAAATGTTTTAAGTATTCATTGTGATTGACCTCTAATAAGTGAAGTTTTCCTTAAATTAATGTTTTGTAGGTTTTTCTTCTACATTCCTTTCACTTCACTATTCTTTCCCCTTGTCTCTCTTGCTTTCCTCCATGATACCCTGTAGCATATAATCCATGGGAAAATTATATATTTGTTCATCTTCCTCATCTTACATGAACCAAAAATAGAAATTAGAATGATAAAAAAGCTAGAAGATCAAAAATATTTTGCTTATCTCTGATTTAAGTTACTTGCTCATTGTTAACAAAAACAAGCCCTTTTCTATTAATGCATACCTCACTCTAATGATTATGACAGGTCTAAGAGAAGAGTTAGAACTATCTAGAACCTATCATAACTGGTAATAATTGTGAACTCCACAACATTTTCTATGAAACTCAAACAAGTACTAAGTTTTCAGGAAGAAATATGGGTTCACTGTGACTCTCTTCATTTTCTCTTAACTGCCTAGAAGGTCAAGAAGGAGAGTTCATATGGATAATATATTTACTCTGTTGGTATTTTTGTTTCCTCCCCACTTAAATTCCTATTCTCATTGTAAAGTGGAAGCCATCTATAATATCTCTCTGCTGGTAATGATCTTCCATTTCATTCTTCATATACATTACTTTTTGTACAACTTGTAATTTCTTTTTTTGTCACCTCTATTTCCTGAAATCATAACTTTGTTAAAAACACCATTCAGAAACCTTTGCCTATCTTTTTGTTTCTTCCAGTTAATAACATATTCTCCTCTTGAAATTATCTAGTGTTAATTTGTAATGTAAGTTATATTTAGTTACTTATGTTCATTTTGTATCAACTCAGGAGTGATAGGGCCACATACACTAAGAACAGAGTGTTCATTATGATGTCAAGAAAACAGATTTGAATCCTCTCTCTCTCTCTCTTTCTCTCTCTCTCTCTCTCTCTTTCTCTCTCTCTCTCTCTCTCTCTCTCTCTCTCTCTCTCTCTCTCTCTCACACACACACACACACACACACACACACACACACACACACACACACTCACTCTGTGTGACTCTGGGCAGATTACTTACCCTCTCAGGATTCTATACAATTCTTTATCATTCTGAATTACAGAAAAAGTGCAAATTTGCATTGGGAGAATGATTTACTGATCTGGTACTTCTTGATACCTATGGAAGAAGTTCCTGTCTGATAGAATTCTACCTGTATGAAGGTAGGAACTAATTTTTTTTTTGTATTTATAATTCTAGAATCTATCATTGCTTGGTACAGTAAGTACCCAATAATTTTGAAGTTATCTCTCTTCTTTATATTATGTTTAACTATATAATCCTGGCATCAATCTATTATCTCATCAGCTCTATGAAGGCAGCTAATATATCTTATCTAAACTTTGTCTCTTATCCAGGACTTGGCACAGAGTTCGTACTCAGTAAGTGATTGATAAAATACTTTTTCCCTTGAGGCAGTTGGAGTTACATGACTTCACCAGGGTCACACATATCATTTGAACACAGATCCTCCTGACTTCAGAGCCAGTGCTCTATCAACTGTGACATCTACCTGCCCTTTAATAAATATATCTTTTTGACTGATATTTCTACAAATTTAACCATCATTGTATCATTTGAAAACCTTGGTTTTTATTTTGACTTTTTTCTCTTATGCTTCATGTTAATTTCTTTTCATCAGACTCTCTCATGTACATTCCTTCCTCTCTATTCCCACTCTACTATACTAGTATAGACTTTTATTATCATATACTTGGATGACTTCATTAGGTTCCTTAATTTATTTCCCTAACTCCATTTTCTATTCACCTCTAATTGTTTCTTTATTATCTAACTATTTTTTTGTGGATAGATTGAATATTTCTCTCTCCTACTCAAAAAATTTTTAATCTCTCAAAAACACACACACAAAAATTGTTTTGTTGGGTTGGATCTTGGCCTGGCATTTATGGGCTTCCATTTTTATATCACTCTATTGGTCCAATTTTATTTCGTTCTACTCCTTGCTATATAAATCTCTACAACCTAGCTAAACTAAATTACTTTGAAAATTGTTTCAAACTTCCTACTTTCTTAGTTTCCTTTATGATTCTTGATTTTTCCTTTGCTTAATATGTCCACTATTCCTCTCTTACATTAATGAATTTATACTTATTTTCCAGTGCCAAATTCAGTGAAGATTTCCTTAATCACATCTGCATTTCCTCCTATTCCTATAACTCATAAATCTTAGTTTTATATTTAATATATGAGTAGTAAAACATAAGTACATGATATTTTTATGAGAGTTAAGAGTATATATAGCAAGCTATTCTGCAAGACTATAAGTACAATGGATTTGAAAATCATATCTTATCCAAATTTGTCATATGTCCAAGCAGCTATCCCAATGATTTTTACATTATTAGTATGTATATGTGTATATGTTCTTTAGCTAATTGAAAGGGAAAAATATTTAGTAGAGTCTGTGTATGTGTGAATGTGTGTGCATGTGTGTGTGTGTGTATGTGTGTGTATGTATACTGAAATGAAGAAAAGTTATAGAGTTACTAGGAGATATTTTTGAAAGAAAAAAAAATGCTTGTGCTGGGGTTTGCAGTTAACAAGGATTTAATATCTTTTATATGAGGCTTTCTTTGGAAATGTGTCAAAAAGATATGCTGCTCTGTTTCTCTGTTATACCTTTCAGAGGAGAACTTTTTAAAGTCCTATTCTTCATAACTGAGAAATATTTTTTGTTCATTCCCATATCCATGTCCTGAGCCTCATTATTTTCCTAATTTGGAAATCTCATTCTCATTCTGTTTATTTGAATTCCAGCATCAACTACTTCATTAATCATAGAATCATGGAATCTTAGGACTGGGCAGGAGCTCAGATATTATTTGGTATAAAAGCTACTTGAAACATGCATTCATCTACAATATCCTAATGAGGTTTTTTCTTTCTTTCTTTCTTTCTTTCTTTTTTGGTTGCTTCCTTACTTGGTGGCACAGTGCATAGAATGCTGCACTTAGAATTAAGAAGACCTGACTTCTTGCTAGGAGTGTGATCCTCAGCAATTGATTCACCTCTTTTGGTCTTTATTTCTTCAGTTTCAAAATAGACATGATAATAATATTAATCACCTTGCAAAGTTAATGGAAGAAACTAGACAACATAATAAAATTATTTGTAAACCTTAAAGCTCTATAGGAATAGGGGCTATTGTTGAAGTTCAAAAGGAGACCCCGAAAAGTTGGGGTTGCAGACCATTGTTGAAAGCTCTCAGAAGAATTTGCAGGCTTGAACCCATTTCCAAGTCTAGGGGCCAAGTTTATTGTAATTTTAATGCCAGTTGAAGAGGGCTAAATTTCAGAAAATTTAGCAAAGCACCAGAATAAAGGAGATACATTTAAAGGAAAAAAGTTAATGAGACTAGGAGCTTCATGTTACTTATTTGCTAGTGTTATGGCTTACAAGAATGTTTGAGGAGTTGGTTGAGACTATTGTCTCAGGAACTTTGTTATCATTGACAAATAGATTATTTATCTGCTAGTCAGTAATGTATTCCTTAGGCCAGGAAATTAATAGGGGACTCAGGACTATTGCTATATTCCTAAAGCCAGGAGACCCAGACTAGGCAACATTTCTCCTAGAAGCTTTACTCCAATAGCTGTCATCATTATTATCTTACTCTTCTCTAATTTATGTGGCACTTAGAATCTTAAACAGACATTTTAGCATATAAATGAATGTACCCTGTTTTCTTTAGTTGTTTAAAATGTAAAGGTAGAATGGAAGAGTGACTAAAATGATGGGCATGGAATCCAGAAGTGAACTTAAATACTACCCAAGAGACCTGGGCAAGTTACTAAAACCCTATGTGTCTTTAACACATGTCTGTGATGTAATATGAATTTGTGGTCCCCTGATTTTAGTTCTGTTCTGGCAATAAGTTAGTGATTATAGATCTTTTGGCTTTGGAGTCTGCCTCAGGAAACTCCCATACCCAACCTGTTTGATTCTGACCACTCCTTAGTCATATAGCTTCTGGCCTCAGGATAATCCCACAGATCAAATTCCTAAAACAATAATAATAATCTTTTCAGAGGTAACTAAATTCTGGAGACTTCTTCTAAGCCATAGAATTAGCATATCAATGATTGAAAGCCGAATAAATGTGTCTCCTAGCTTCTGTTTCTCAGCTGAATTCTCTTAGAATGTAGTCCACTTGTAATTGGTGTTACAATAACCATAAACTTTGCCCTTTGGTTAAGGAGATGATTTCAGTCTTGCAAATTTTTTTGAGACACCTCAGGACACCTGTCTCTGACCTCAAACTTTTAGGGTCCTCTTCCCAATCTCAACACCTGAATTATATAATTTATATCATAAAGTGGTTATGATCTGACCTAGACAAATAGAGCTCCCTATATTGAGCAAATCACAGCTTTCTTTTTCACATTTACATTTTCAAATATTACTATTGTAACAAGTCAAGAAGATTATGATAATCATAAAGGCAAAAATTTGAATCCAAAAATGTATCATTTCTATGCATCTATTGTGCAATCAGTTGGATGCATACAGGTGCACAGTCATGAAAGTATTTGAAGTCCTATCAAGATTCTCTCCTTATGTTTAAGAATACTTACCACTAATATTAGAGGCTTAAATGGAGGCTGAAGAAACTCAGAGAGGGAAAATTGCCTTCACAGAAAACTATCATGGCAAGTTTTGAAAATTACTTCAGTTCCCTCAGAGATTAAAAAAAAAAAATCATTGGAGGCCTAACAGAAAGATAGCTAAAACTTTCTTGCACATCATATTTATTTTGACTTCTTCTGAAATATCTAAAATATGCCCTTTCAATTCTTTTCATCTCTTGTCTAAAGGATTTCTGAGATTTCTTTAAAATGATTTTGGAAGCTTTCATGAGGACAGGCAATTGAAAATAAGCTAGAAGTCAACTTTTTTTTTTTCTTCTTCTTTTCTTTCTTTCTTTCTTTTTTTTTTTTTTTCCCAATAATAATGTCAAGATGTGAGCCATTGAAATTTAACCTCTGAGAAATGGATAAGGATTGCTGCCTAGTGATGTCTTTTCTTAGGAGGTAATTCTTTGTAACTCTTTTGATTTCTGCCACATATTTGTTATTCAAGTGGGTACTCAGAATGATCTCTATTATTTAAATGTGACTTTCCTCATTCCATTTAAATTCTTCCAGTTTTCTTCCTTTGAGTTCTGTTTCAACAAAGCAAATTGAAAAGTACTGTTTTGGTTTTTTTTTGTAAAAGGAAATAATTTAAATTTACAAAGGATTCCAACTTTCCATTACAGTAAAGAATTCTAAAAATAAACTTGTTTATTTTAACAAACTTTTCTTTTCAAATTTTGTATTCCAAATTCTCTCATTTCATCCCAACCCTCACTCACCCACTGACAAAACAAATGATATGTATTTTTATACATGTAATTATTATTATGTATTATTATACATTTATGCATGTAAGTTATACAATTTATGTTGATGAGCTTAGATTCAGGGAACCAAATGATGAGATTAGGATTCCTGGTGGCCAGGAGTTAAATGATGAGATTAGTGTCAGGTTTGGTTTCAGGGAATCCCTAAATTCCCTTGGGTAGGGAGTTTTGAGAACCCCTTTTTGGTAGTGCAGAGGTCCTTCATAAAAGAATTTATGAACCTGAAAAGCTAGACTGATAAAAAGAAGTTTATTATAGGCATTTGAAAGTCAGTCTTTGTTATGCATGAATAGAAAAGCTGAATTCCTTAGTAGCAAAGTTCCTACTGGGAAGTAAAGTAGTGGAGATGTCCTGGCAGAGAAGTAAAGTTTCTAGTAGAGAAATCCCAACAGAGAGGTATAAAGTCTCATTAGAGAAATAGGTGAGGATAAAGAAAGGATAATGCTGAAAGAGAATATCATTCCAGTAGGCAAAGGCTTGCCACTATGCATGGTATGGCATGTTGGGTTCTCTACAAGAACTGAGTTCCAAGTTGGCTCTTTTTATCTACAAGCCCTGGGGGGCAGTTCTTGATGGGGCTGGGTACAGCTTGAGATGAATTGAATAGAAAATCTTAGAATTTAATGGGTGTCTCTTCAATTCAATAGGGTTGGAATTTTTCAGCTCCAGACTCAACCAGCCCAACCTAGAAAACAAAATGAAGCTGTTTGTCTTGTTTCCCTCAGGTGGCGTCTTTACAGAGGCAAGATTCAAGGATACTTTATACTTGAAGGAGTTTTAGAGAGTTTTGGGGCTCCCTTGTCAATATTATGTATTTATATATGCATTCAATTATATATCTAATTATACACGTAAAATCATGCAAAACATATTTCCATATTACTCATATTGCCAAAACAAAACAAAACAAAATAGCCAACAGTGAGAAAATTATACTTCTGTTTTCAGTCAGAGTTCATCAGTTCTCTCTCTGGAAGTGTATAGCATTTTTTTCATTATGATTCCTTTGAAATTGTGAGGGATGATTGATTAGAAGAGACAAATCTTTCACAGTTAATTTTCATTGTAACATTGCTGTTATTGTGTACAACGATCACTTGTTTTTCTCATTGCATTTTGCATCAATTAAAATAGATGATAAGATTGTTTTAAACTACCACCTCCATTATTTCTTACCACATGGTAGTTTTCCATCATAATCATAAACCAACATGTGTTTATCTATTCCCCAATTAATGGGCATTTCTTGAACTTCTTATTCTTTGTCACCACAAAAAGAGCCACAATAAATTTTTCTATTCATATAGGTCTTTCCCCCCTTTTTAAAAATTTATTTTAAGGTGGAGATTTAGTAGAAGAATGGCTGCATCAAAAAGTATACATACATTTATAGCTCTTTAGGCATAGCTCCAAATTCTCCAAAATAATTGGTCAATTTTACAACTTCAGCAACAGCGCATTAGTGTACCTAGTTTTTTCTGACTCAAGCATTTGTCATTTCTGATAGGTGTGAGGTGGTTCTCTGATTGATAGTGATTTAGAGCATTTTTTCACAAAGCATAAATAGCTTTTTTGTTTGTTTGTTTTTTGGCTGAAAATTGTAGGCCCATAGCCTTTGACCATTTATCAGTGGAGCATGTCTCTCACTATATTTCTCTGACTTTCTCTCTTTCTCTCTCTCTCTCTCTCTCTCTCTCTCTCTCTCTCTCTCTCTCTCTCTCTCTCTTTCTCTCTCTCTCTCTCTCTCCCCCTCTGACTTAGTTTTCCATATATTTGAAAAATGAAGGATTTATCAGAAAAACTTATAGTATTTTTGATATTGTTTCATGCCTATTGTACTTTTAAGCAAATTGTAGTTTCCCTGATTATCTCTTTTAATTAGGAATATGTTTGCATTTTCTTTGTCTTAGATCATAATTACTGCCCCTGTCTTTTGTACTTTTTCTAAAGCATAATATATTCTATTTTAGATTTTTATTTTAACTGCATGTTTGCTTTGTGTGTGTTTTGTGTATGTGTGCATATTTCTTTCAAGTGGGTGTTTTATAAAACAACCAATCGTTGAGATGTGGTTTCTAATCCATTCTGATATCCAATTCCATTTTATGGGTGAGCTCAGTATGTTGCAATTATGATTACTAATTTTGTATAATCCACAATCCTATTTCTTCTATGTAAATTATTCTTGCTATCTTTTTCTCCTTTACCTCTGTAAATATGTATTTTGCGTTGACCACACTTATTCTACATTTTCTTTTATCATCTCTCCTCTCTAATACCTCTTATCTACTTTCCCTCCTATTTCCCTATTGAGTAACAGATCTGTATAACCAACTAGTATATATGTGTGGGGGGGGGGAGAGAGGGGAGGTTGAGTGTTTATATACAAAGAGAGAAATAGAAAGTTTGAAAGATAGACAGATTGGTTATATAGATTCATAGATAGATATATGAGTATATAAATATTATTCTTTTTTGGGCTAATTCTGATAAAAGTGAAGTTCAGTCATTGCCAGTCACCATCATTCCCATTTTACCTTTCATTATAAAGCTCTTCCCTGAATGCTTCTTTCATATAAGAAAAATAATTTCTTACCAATTTACAGCTTTAGCAAAGTTGCAGGATATAAAATAAACCCAAACAAATCATCAGCATTTCTTTATATTACTGAGTAAGGCCTATCTGCAAGAGAGAGAAAGAGAAATCCCATTTAAAATTATTGTAGACAAAATAAAATACTTGGGAGTCTACCTGCCAAGACAAACCCAAGAATTATATGAATGCAATTACAAAGCACTTCTCACACAAATAAAATCAGATCTAAACAATTGAGAAAATATCAATTACTCATAGGTAGGCCAAGTTAATATAATAAAAATGGCAAATCTAAGTTGGTCTGCTTGTTCAATGTCATACCAATCAAACTGCCAAAACATTATTTATAGAACTAGAAAAAACAAACAATTTATCTGGAAGAACAAAAGATAAAGAATACCAAAGGAATTAATAAAAAAAAAATACAAATGATAGTGGCTTAGCAGTATCAAACCTAAAACTGTATTATAAAGCAACAGTAACCAAAGCTATTTAGTATTGGTTAAGAAATAGAGTAGTGAATCAATGGAATATATATATATACATGTATATATATATATATATATATATATATATATATATATATATATATATACATGACACAATATAGCTATCTATTTTTTGATAGCCCCCCAAACTCCAATATCTGGAATAAGATCTTACTATTTGACAAAAATTGCCAGGAAAACTGGAAAATAATGTCAGAAAATTGGCACAGATCTACATCTCACAACACATATCAAAATAAGGTCAAAATGGATACATGATTTGGGCATTTAGGATTATACCATAAACCAATGTTGAGAAGAAGGGATAATTTACCTATCAGATCTTTGGAGAAGGAAGGAATTTATGACCAAAGAAGAACTAGAGAACATTATAAATGCAAAATGGACAGCCTTGATTACATTAAATTAAAAAGATTTTTCACAAAGCCAACAGAAACAAGATTAAAAGAGAAGCACAAAGTTGGGAGAAAAAAAATCCTTACAGTCAGTATTTCTGATAAAGGTCTCATTTCTAAAATATATAAAGAACCATGTCAAATTTATGCAAGCCATTCCCCAATTGATAAATGGTCAGAGGATAGGAACAGACTATTTTCAGATGATGAAATTAAAGCCATTAATGGTTATATTTTTAAAATGTTCTAAATCATTATTGAGTAGAGAAATGGAAATTAAAGCAACTGTGAGGTACTACCTCACACTTCTCAGGTTAAGTAAGATGACAGGAATAGATAATGATATATGTTGGAGGGAATATGAGAAAACTGGGATACTAACACATTGTTAATGGAGTTGTGAAATGATCCAAGCATTCTGGAGAGCAATTTGGAACTATGCCCAAAGGACAATAAAACTGCGGGTACCCTTCGATCCAGCAGTGCCAGTATTAGTTTTATATCCCTAGGAAATCATAAGGAGGGAAAAGGATCCACATGTGCAAAAATATCTGTAGCAGGTCTTTTGTGGTAGGAAGGAATTGGAAAAAGAATGAATTCTCATTAATTGGTGAATGGCTGAACAAGTTGTGATACATGTGATACATATGATAATGGAATATTATTGTTCTATAAAAATGATAAACAAGAAGATTAAAGAAAGGCCTGGGAAGATTTACGTGAATTGATGTTGAACAAAGCAAGCAGAACCAGGAAAACATTGTACACAATAACATCAAGAATGTGTGACAATCAACTATGAAAGGCTTAGTTCTTCTCAGTTATTCAATGATCCAAAACAACCCCAATAGACTTTGAACAGAAAATGCCACCTGCATCCAGAAAAATAACTAAGGAGACTGAATGTAAATCAGCACATGCCATGTTCACTTCTCATTTTTGTTTTTTATCTCTCCCATGTTTTTTCGCTTTTGCTCTTATTTTTCTCTCCCAACATGATTCACAAAGCAATGTGCATTAAAAATAAACTTACTAAATTAAAAAAGAGATAAAAGAGAAACACTTTCTCCATCCTACCTCTTCCTTTGCCTTTCTCCCAGTGCATCTCTCTTTCTCACTTCTAACTTATTTTGGATATAATCCTAATATAATTGACTTACATTCATGTTCTCTGACTCTGTCTCTATCTATATGTATATGTGTGTGTATATTTTTTCTCCTAACTGCCCTAATCATGATAACATTCTTAAGAGTTATATGTGCCACCTTTTCATTCAGAAATGTAAACATTTTAACATTATTAAATCCCTTATAGTTTCTCTTTCATGCTTACATTTTTTATTCTTCCCTTGATTCTTGTATCTGAATGTCACTTGTCTATTAAACTATGATTTTTTTTTCATTAAGAATTCTTTAAAGTACTCTATTTCATTAAATATACATATCCCCCTGACTGACTATAATTACTTTTTTAGAGAATGTTGTTCTTTTATTTTTTGGGGGGGGTGGTCTGAGGCAATTGGTGTTAAGTGATTTGCCATGGTCACACAGATAGGAAGTGTTTTGGGTCTGAGGTCTGATTTGACCTCAAGTCATCTTGACTTCAGAGCCAGGTCTCTATCCAATACACCATCTAACTGCCCCAAAAGTTTTAATCCTAGCTAGTTTGTCTCCAAGAATATCATATTCTAATATTTAAACTCCTTTAAGGTGAAAGCTGATAATTCTTGATTCCATTATATTTTAATTGTTTTCATCTTTTTTTTTATTATTCCAAAATTTTCTCTTTGCTCCAAGAGCTTTGTCATTGGACTATAATATTCTTGGGAGTTTTCATTTTGGGCTCTGTCTCAGACAGGATCAATGAATTCTTTAAATTTCTCTGTCATCATCTGAATTCAAGATATGGGGAAGCTTTTCCTTTATAATTTCTTTATAGATGATGTCTCAGTTATTTTTTTAAGAATTTTGAGATAGTTAATAATTCTTAAATTATCTCTTTTTGATCTTTGAAATATTTTTCATTCTTTTGGCTATATATTATTATTTCTCGATTTCTCATACAGCCAATGTCTTCCAACTGCCTAATTTTACTTTTTAAGGAATTCTTTTCTTCAGGGATATTTTGTACTTGTCTTACTAGATAAATTCTGTTTGTAGGGTGTTCTTTTTCCTTAGTATTTTTTGTCTTTTTTTTTTTTTTTTTACAAAATTGTTACTCCTTTTGTCACTTTTTTTGCTTCACTCTCACCTCTTTTTCAAAATTTATCTCTACCATTCTTATATATTTATTTAAATCTTTCAGGAATTCATTTTGATCTTGTCTCCAGTTAGCATTTTTCTTCCAGGCTTTGCTTATGACTGTATTACACTGATGTCTTCTGACTTTTTTATATTTTTTTATTTTATATTTATATCTTTTATATTTTAATATTCTCTGCCACTAATGTAGTTTTTTGTTTTGTTTTGTTTTGTTGTTGTTGTTGTTGTTTTTTATGGTAAAGTTCTTTTTTGTTGTTCTTTACTCATTTTTTCCAGCCTATTTCTTATCTATTAACTTTATATGAAAATTGGCTTCTACTTACTAGAGATTTAGAAACACTGTCTTTAGCTTCAGACTATTTTGTGCTTCTGTTTTGTGAGCTAGTACTGAAGGTCTGTAAGTTTTAGGTTCTTCCAAGATAGTGTGATGGGGAGAGGTATAGATACTGCTCTCCTAGTTTCAACACTGCTCACCTAATTTGAACTCTGGTCTTTACCTAGGAAGGACATCTGCTTCCCTACAACCATTAGTGCTAGTACTCCTTTTGGCTGATGAATGTAACTGCCCCTAAAGCTCACTGTTATTGTGACTTTGCATTTCAGGCAGACATCCTCCTTGGTGTGATAGATCTCTCTTGCCCAACTTCTAAATTGTCTTAAGCTGGAAAAATATCTTTCTGACCTCTTGTTGGCTCTGATGTTCCAAAATTTTATTTGAGGAGGTATTTTACAGTGATTATGAGTAGACTGTTGGGAAATTTTATCTGAATTGCTGCCTGTTCTCTGCCATCTTGACTTTGTTCCACAGTAAAATATTAAATTCATAACTCTCACCATCTTAGTTTTCAGATACAAAGGAAAACTAGTTTTTGATAGCTTTTGTATAGACAGGAAAAGCAGCAATTTTTGTTGTTGCTATTACTGTTTTTGTAATGTGTTAACTTTTAATTCCTGGTTTAAAAGTTGGCTTGATTTTTTTTTTATTTAGAATTTTTTTTTCCACAGTATATATGCATGAGTAATTTTTTTTTATAATATTATCCCTTGTATTCATTTTTCCAAATTATCCCCCTCTCCCTCCACTCCCTCCCCCCCGATTACAGGCAATCCCACACATTCTACATGTGTTACAATACAACCTAGACACAATATATGTGTGTAAATACATTTTTTTGTTGCACATTAATTACTAGCTTCCGAAGGTATAAGTAACCTGGGTAGATAGACAGTAGTGCTAACAATTTACATTCACTTCCCAGTGTTCCTTCTCTGGGTGTAGTTATTTCTGTCCATCATTGATCAACTGGACGTGAGTTGGATCTTCTTTATGTTGAAGATATCTACTTCCATCAGAATACATCCTCATACAGTATTGTTGTTGAAGTGTATAGTAATCTTCTGGTTCTGCTCATTTCACTCAGCAACAGTTGATGTAAATCTCTCCAAGCCTCTCTGTATTCCTCCTGCTGGTCATTTCTAACAGAGAAATAATATTCCATAACCTTCATATACCATAATTTACCCAACCATTCTCCAATTGATGGACATCCATTCAACTTCCAGTTTCTAGCTACAACAAAAAGAGCTGCCACAAACATTTTGGCACATACAGGTCCCTTTCTGCTCCTTAGTATTTCTTTGGGATATAAGCCCAATAGCAGCAATGCTGGGTCAAAGGGTATGCACAATTTGATAACTTTTTGGGCATAGTTCCAAATTGCTCTCCAGAATGGCTGGATTCTTTCACAACTCCACCAACAATGTATCAGTGTCCCAGTTTTCCCACATCCCCTCCAACATTCATCATTATTTGTTCCTGTCATCTTAGCCAATCTGACAGGTGTGTAGTGATATCTCAGAGTTGTCTTAATTTGATCAGTAGTGATTTGGAATACTCTTTCATATGAGTGGAAATAGTTTCAATTTCATCATCTGAGATTTGTCTGTTCATATCCTTTGACCATTTATCAATTTGAGAATAGTTTGATTTCTTATAAATTAGGGTCAGTTCTCTATATATTTTGGAAATGAGATCTTTGTCATAACCTTTAACTTTAAAAATATTTTCCCAATTTGTTACTTCCCTTCTAATCTTGTTTGCATTAGTATTATTTGTACAGAAACTTTTTAGTTTGATGTAATCAAAATCTTCTATTTTATGATCAATAATGATCTCTAGTTCTCCTCTGTTCATAAATTCCTTCCTCTTCCACAGGTCTGAGAGGTAGACTATTTTCTGTTTCTTTAATCTATTTATGATCTCATTCTTTATGCCTAAGTCATGGACCCATTTTGATCTTATCTTGGTATATGGTGTTAAGTGTGGATCCATATCTAATTTCTGCCATACTAATTTCCAGTTTTCCCAACAGGTTTTTCCAAATAATGAATTTTTATCCCTTATGTTGGTATCTTTGGGTTTGTCAACGATTAGATTGCTATAGATGTACCCTTTTTTGTCCTTTGTATCTAATCTGTTCCGCTGATCTACAGGTCTATTTCTTAGCCAATACCAAATGGTTTTGGTGACTGCTGCTATATAATATAGCTTTAGATCGGGTACACTTAGACCACCTTCCTCTGACTTTTTTTTCTTTAGTTCCCTTGCAATTCTCGACCTTTTATTCTTCCATATGAATTTTGTTGTTATTTTTTCTAGGTCAAAAGTTGGCTTGATTTATCCCAAAGCCTGAAATCAAACAAAACAAAACAAAACAATTTTCAAATGATGAAAGAAAATTGATCATATTTATCCAGGACTTTAAGGGTTATGAGATGCTTTTTCCTTGTATAAAACAATGAAGCAAATAGTGCATACATTATATTTTCCTGCAGAAGCAAGAAAATGTAGCTCAGAACAGTTAAATGATTTGCTCAGATAAAATCATAAAAACTGTTAGCACTGGAATTTGGATTTTGGTTTTGTGAATCAAAGTCCAATGATTTGTACAAGTACAAAGTGTACAAAGTACAAAGATTTGTATTCTTTCAAGTACCTCTCCAAAATCAGCTGTTGAATTGTTAGAGAACAAAGAATATACATATATACCCATACTGTTGTGCCACAGTTCTCTTTTAGTGTCCTGACCTAGTTTCCCTAATTGTCCTATTCAGTTACTCTGCCTCAGGTTATAACCATTCTGTCTTAATAAGGTCTTATATCTTAGACCTTAGGCTATAGTTATTCCCTATTAATATTTGATGGGATAAAGGTCTTTATCCATTTTAGACATTATTAGACTATCAGGAGCCTCTTCAGATGCCTGCTCCTAGATACCTGCCTCCATTATGTTGTCCTCATTCTAGGTTAGTCTCCCTATTAAGTCATCCCCATCCAGGTACCTCCCCCATTATGTCATTGTTCTTGTTACCCTATAAAAGAATCTTGTTTCTGACATTCATTGTTGGATGCCCCCAAAACTTTATATTTGCTAATTACCATATTGGCAGTCATGTAAAATATGATTGGTGTAGTGAAGCAAGTAACTAGAATGGTAAGCTATTTAAAGTTAAATATTTTTAATATTTGTTTTTTTTAATAAATATATTTTAAATACTTCATTATATTTATTGAAAGAGAGACAGAAACAGAGACAAAGAGAGTCACAGAAACAGAAAGACAGAGCAAGACAGAGCAAGAGAGAGAGAGAGAGAGAGAGAGAGAGAGAGAGAGAGAGAGAGAGAGAGAGAAAGAGAGAGGGAAGGAGAGGAAGAGAGAAAGGAAGAAGAGAGAGAGGGAAGGAAAATGTCACCTTGTAGAAAAAGTAATAGTCATGAAGTTAGGAAGATCTTGGTTCATATTCTTCCCCTAATGCCTACTTATTATAAGGCACTGAATCTCTTAACATCCCCAAGGTAACTATAATTTATATGAATATCTGATCTACATTAACCAAAGTATATACATCAGGAAGTAATCATACCAAGAAACTGTAGTCAGTGGGAAAGAGAGTGATCTTTTGATTTTCTGTATTATTATTAAAATTGTGGACATCATTAGCTTTTTAACAGAATTATCTTATTGCTAATGTTTTTGTAGAAGATTATATTTTAAAATGTTATATATATATATATATGTGTGTGTGTATGTGTGTGTGTATATATATATATATATATATATATATATATATATATATATATATATATATATATATCTTCTTTTCTTTTTTCCCTAATTATCTCTCGGAAACAGACCTAGTAGTTGTGTTGCTGGGTTAAATGATATAGGCAACTTAACGATTAATTGGCCATAATTTGAAATTATTCTCCAAAATGGTTGAATCAGTTCACAATTCCACCAAAAATTAATATGTTCCAAATTTTTCTGCATCCTCTCCAAGATTTATTACTTTCCCCTTGAATCATTTTAGCCTGTCTGATTCAATGTTGTTTTAATTTGCATTTCTCTAATAAATAATGATTTAGAGCATTTTTTAATATTACTATATATTGTTTTGTTGTTTTGATTTCTTCATCTGAAAAGTGCCTTTTTTTATCCTATATATTCTATCAGAGTTTCTTTGTAGTGGCAAAGAACAAAAATTGTGGAGATGCTCATCAATTGGGAAATGGGTGAACAAGGTGTGGTATATGATTATAATGTAATATTACTGTCCTATAAGAAATTATGAGCTTAATGATCTTAGAAAATCATTAATAGATTTGTATTAAAAAATGAAAAATAAAATGAGCAGAACTGAGAACATTATATATAATAATAGCAATATTTTTAAGAACAATTCTGAGAGGCTGTCATTTTGACTACTATAAATATCTAAATTAACAACAAAGTTCATGTAAAGGAAGATGCTATCTGCATCCAAAGAAATAAGTGATAAATAAAAATATGTAGAGAACGATTTTATAAACACCCAATCTATAATTGTGTCTAATAGTAGAATCTCTAGAGTTGGGGAAGAAAAAGAATGGGAAAAAAGAAAATTGCAGGATAATTTAAATATATATTTAAAAGGGAAAAATTGAATGCTTCAAAAGATATATTATGGGAAAATTTGGAGCCCTTTTGCAAAAGTCAATGTTGAAAAATTATCCATGCATATGTTTTTAAAATAAAAAGCTTTAATGAAAAAACAAAATACAAAGAAGATTACACGTTCAAAACTTCCTTTTTGAAAAGCAAAAATTCATATATATATATATATATATATATATATATATATATATATACACATATATATATATATATACACACACACACATACATACATACATATATATGTGTGTGACTGTTTATGTAGGTACATATGCATAAATATGACATGTGTGTTTTCAATTAGGAATTTGCAAATGAAGTAAAAAATTAAAGAACATTTATTAAATGAATATGCACTTTCAAGAAAACTTTGCTGAAATGCAATTATTCATTAAGCAAAGAAAATTTTTATCTTAAATTTAGTAATCAAAATATGAAAGACATAAAAATAATAATTCAGAGTGGGAAATGACAATTCTTGCTCAGCAAAAATTCTTCCTTGGCAATCTGTAAATAAGATCTATATCTTAATTATTAAAGGAAAAACTCTAAGCTGCTCTGGCATACTCTTATTTGGCTGGTTCATTGATACCAAACTAAGTTTGACCAGGCCAATTTCTTCCTTTCCAGAATCAATTTCTAATTTCACAGTCATGTTTTCATTCAGTGGCATGAAAAGAACAACTGTCCAGACTGATTTCATTTGCAAGCTGGAAAAGGATTGGGCTAAAAAAAAGAATGAAAATTTTGGAAATAATTAATGATTGTATTTGTCCAAATATAGAATATTGAGAGAGTAACCATTAAGAAAAATGAAGAAAACAGAAAGAGGGTTGTAATGAGGATGAGGTAATTATATAGTTCCTCCAAGATACCAAATTTTAGAAGGTGATGACAATAGCTTGAATTAAAATAAAAAGCTCACCAAAAGAAAACAATTTATTGAGATTGGATCCAGAGAGTAGAATTAGATTCAATGGAAAGAAGTAGAAAAGAGGTGCATTTAAGTTCATTGTCAGGTAAAACTTATTAACAATCAATAATATTCAAAAGTGGAATGTATTTCTTAAAAGTTAGAAGATTCACTCTTTGCAGATGATATGATAGTATACTTAGAGAACCCCAGAGATTCTAATAAAAAGTTATTAGAAATAATTCACAACTTTAGCAAAGTTGCTGGATACAAAATAGATCCACATAAATCCTCAGCATTTTTATACATCACCAACAAAATGCAACAGCAAGAGATACAAAGAGAAATTCCATTCAAAACAACTATCAAGAGTATAAAATATTTGGGAATCCATCTACCAAAGAAAAGTCAGGAATTATATGAGCAAAATTCAAAACATTTTCCACAAAAATAAAGTCAGATTTAAATAATTGGAAAGACATTAATTGCTCTTGGATAGGCCGAGCGAATATAGTAAAGATGGCAATACTCCCCAAACTAATCTATTTATTTAGTGCTATACCAATCAGACTCCCAAGAAACTATTTTAATGACCGAGAAAAAAGTAACAACAAAATTCATATGGAAGAATAAAAGGTCAAAAATTTCAAGGGAATTAATAAAAAAAAGAGTCAGATGAAGATGGTACCTGATCTAAAGCTATATTATAAAGAAGCAGTCACCAAAAATATTTGATGTTGGTTAAGAAATAGACTAGTCGATCAGTGGAACAGATTAGGTACACAGGACAAAATAGGGTACAACTAAAGCAATCTAGTATTTGAGAAACCCAAAGATGCCAACATTTTGGGATAAGAATTCATTATTTGAAAAAAGCTGTTGGGAAAACTGGAAATTAGTATGGCAGAAATTACATATGGACCCACACTTAACATCATATACCAAGATAAGATCAAATTGGGTCCATGATTTAGGCATAAAGAATGAAATCATAAATAAATTAGAGGAACAGAGGATAGTCTACCTCTCAGACCTGTGGAGGAGGAAGGAATTTATAACCAAAGGAGGACTAGAGATCATTATTGATCACAAAATAGAACATTTTGATTACATCAAATTAAAAAGCTTTTGAACAAACAAAACTAATGCAAACAAGATTAGAAGGGAAGTAACAAATTGGGAAAATATTTTTAAAGTTAAAAGTTCTGACAAAGGTCTCATTTCCAAAATATATAGCAAATTAACTCTAATTTATAAGAAATCAAACCATTCTCCAATTGATAAATGGTCAAAGGATATGAACAGACAATTTTCAGATGATGAAATTGAAACTATATCCACTCATATGAAAGAGTGTTCCAAATCACTACTGATCAGACAAATGCAAATTAAAACAACTCTGATACACCACTACACACCTATCAGATTGGCTAAGATGACAGGAATAAATAATGATGAATGCTGGAGGGGATTTGGGAAAACTGGGACACTGATGCATTGTTGGTGAAGTTGTGAAATAATCCAGCCATTCTGAAGAGCAATTTAGAACCATGCCCAAAAAGTTATTAAACTGTGCATATCCTTTGATTCAGCAGTGCTACTACTGGGCTTATATCCCAAAAGATATTAAAGAAGGGAAAGGGACCTTTATGTGCCAAAATGTTTGTGGCAGCTCTTTTTGTAGTGGCTAGAATGGATGTCCGTCAATTGGAGAATGGTTGGGTAAATTTTGGTATATGAATGTTATGGAATATTATGGCTGTGTAAGAAATGACTAGCAGGATGAATACAGAGACGTTTGGAGAGACTTGCATGAACTGATGCTGAATGAAATGAGCAGAACCAGGAGATTACTAAACACTTCAACAACAATATTGTATGAAGACATATTCTGATTGAAGTAGATATCTTCAACATAAAGAAGATCCAATTCACTTCCAGTTGATCAATGATGGATAGAAACAGCTACACTCTGAGAAGGAACACTGGGAATTGAATGTAAACTGTTTGCACTACTGTCTTTTTACCCAGGTTACTTAAACCTTCGGGATTAAATTCTTACCGTGCAACAAGAAAATTGGATTTACTCACATATATTGTATCTAGGTTATACTGTAACACATTTAATATGTATGGGATTGCCTGTCATCTAGGGGAGGGAGTAAAGGGAGGGAGGGGAAATTTTGGAAAAATGAATACAAGGGATAATGTAAAAAAAAAAAAGTTAGCAGATTGTACCTCCTTGAAGATGCTTAACCAAAGTCTGAATGCTCACTTTTTGGATCCCTTATAATGTAAGCTCTTTGAATATATGAAATGGATGAGATGGCTGCTCGTTTGTCTTCTCTAAATTCTATGATTCTCACTAAACTTACTTGTTGTAATCTAATAGAATGAATTGAATTGGCTTTTAATGGGAATTATACAGGTAGGGGCTGATCATCAAGACTTTCAAAAATTCAACCACTCAAGATTACTTATTGTCTCCTGAGGACTCCCACCTATGTAGGAGAATGTGAGTAAGGTAATGGCCTTAGTGAGATATTCTGTACATGTAAAGCATTTTGAAATTTTAAAGTACAGTACAATTATCAGTTGTTATGATTTTTATTTGTTCAATGAAGCATCTTTAAGTACAAATATACTGTGCCTTGAATACTACTAAAATGAATGGATATTTTTTCAGACCATAAAAATCATGGTTGCTTGGCTCCTTCAAAAAACTACAGTTTTTTTTTTTAAATAATAAACAATTTAGAAAACTGATACAACTTCCTATAATTTGAAGCATGAAAACGAAGAAACTAACAAATACAGAACATTCTATTTTCACATTTATGTTTAAACCATTTATGTTATGATATAAAGTAGAATAAACATTCAGACACACATATTTATATCTATATCTATGTATACATAGATATATTGAATGCTATCTGTGGGAGATATGTATAGATACACACATACTGTCTCTCTATTTACACACACACATACATACACACATACATATATAAACTGTCCTTATACACAAGTAATAATATTGTTCAATAGGCATGAATGGACACATTATTTTTCAT